>NC_092814.1:159222800-159375300 GCF_023375885.2 Dermacentor andersoni
CACTGGGCTTTGTGATCTCATGTTCTTTCCTGTCTCCTTCCGCTGTCCTCTTCCTGCGAAGCGGTACTCATCTTTGATGTGAACCCTGCACCCCCCCCCCCCCGAACACACATACACATACGCGCACGCACAAACGCGCGCACACACAGGCATACACGCACAAGCGCGCGCGCGCAAGCACACGCACGCTCGTACACAAAGAGAAAATGAGAGGAATCATGTCTGCAGTAGGCATTATATGAAGAAGACGGAGCAACAGCGGCCGATCTGGTCAGATCCTGTATACGAAAGATGTGCGAGGCCAACGATCGCTATTTGCTCCTTTGCAGCCTTGTTGCTTTGGGAGAGGGAGCCCCTTTCTACCTATGCAGGCTGTCCCACATAACTTGAGCCAATGTTTTAAAAATGAAAGACAGTTGAACCGAATGCATAATGTTGGCACTGGCCTAGAGTTACTCAGGCTATTTTTTTATTTTTTTCCTTTACTAACAGATTAGTTATGTTTAATTAGTCAACTTTTTAAGTATTGGCTGCAGACCCCAAGTGTGATAAGCAAAGTTGTAGAGGACCTTGAGAAACCTGTCAATGAATTGTTTCCGACACGATATGTCTCACGTGGTCCCTTCTTCTGCGTTCTAAAGAAATCCCGCGAAATATGAAAAAATACCACGTAACTGGGCGATTGCGCACTGTTATTGTGCTGCTCTCAAGCGTGCGATGGATGAACAAGGTCGGCTACAGCGAGACTGGACCGCGGCAGGGCGTTATGCCTGGTGTAGGTATCTGGGCATGCGGCTTTTACCGCATGACGGCGCAAATGCGTGCTGCTGGCCGAGTGGTGCCGAAGGGATAAAGTGTGTAAGGAGATGAAAGAGAACAAGAACATCGCTTTATTTTTTTCATGCTTGGAATGGGCAAGAGCTGGCAGCCTGCCGACAGAGTGTCATGGAGTTGAGTGGGGAGGCGGCGTTACGGCCGGAATGATTTTCCAGTGACCTTCAATCCAAAAAGCACCCTTTATTAAAATGAGTGTTTGAAGAGGTCACCATCTGCTGCAAAGCACATTTGGCATCTCATAGACATATATACTGAGGCGTTCTTGATCATGGTATCAGGGATGGAGTTGCAGACTTGTCTTATTTTTTCTTTCAGCTTCTCTGATGTTGTGGTTGGTGTCCGGTATACTTGATAATTGACGTAGCCCCAGAGAAAGGAATCGAGGGGAGTTAAATCTGGCGACCATGCCGGACAAGCAATGGGCCCATGCCGTCCAATCCACTGCTGCGGGAATACTTCATGCGGTCATTTGCAAGGCATTGCTGCTGCCCTGCGCAGGAGCGCCGTCATGCTGATACCAAATATCCTTGATCCTAGCTAATGGAACTTCGCAAAGAAAATCCTCAAGCACCCCATCAATGATGTCGTTGACGTATCTTCAGCCTGTAAGCGTGTTATCAAAAAACAGGAGGCCAATGATACCGCCACCGTAAATTACTCACCACACATTAACCGACCATTGATATTGTTGATGTGTCTCCAAAACCCAGTGAGGGTTTTCGTCGCTCCATTAGTGAGCGTTGTGGATGTTCACTTGGGCATTACGTGAGAAGGTAGATTCATTGGTCCACAGTATTTTGTTAACAAAGCCTGGGTCCTCTTCCATCTTTACTATGTTCCAGTTTGCAAAGTCCTTTCGGTTTTGGAAATCGCGGCGTTCCAACATCTGGCGCAGCTGCACGTGGTACGGATGAAGTTGCTTCTTCTTAAGTATATTCTCCACACTGAAGACTTTGACACTCCAGCGTCAGCACTCGCACTACGAATACTTGCATGTGGGTCCGAAGAAAACTCTGACGGAATATCTGTCTCCACGTCCTCGCCCAGGATTGAAGATTGATGTCGTTTCTTCGTAAAAGTCCCAGTCTGGCTCAGCGTTTTATACGCGCGCACAATCGTCATTGCGCTCGGAAGCGTACCTGGATTCAAGCGTTGAAATAGCTCAACTGCGCGCCTTCTATGTCCACTTGAAGCACCTAGAGCCAAAACCATATCCGCTCTTTCCTCATTGGAGTAAGCCATATCTGCTGCTCAAGATTGGTCACAGCCAAATAGCGTTGCTGTGTAGAACACGCAGGGATACGGGCCCCTGAGGAGCACTGCATATATTGCGATTCGCTGGGATCGGTCCCAACGAGGTACATAAGGTATGATATACATCTGGTAAAGGCCGATCCAGACGACGGACCAAGTCTGCGGGCCGATCGGTCACGTGATGCGACGTCACGGCCCGCCGCGGTCCGGTCCGGCGCAGAGCACATCCACACGGCGGACCGCCATAGCAGACGGTGGAGCAGACCAACCAGCTACACTTTCGGCCAGAGTGTTATCATTGTTATCATTACGGCTCCAGTCCCACAAAGCCGGGAACTGCTCAACGAGGGATACAAAATAAAAAAACCTCCTCGTCACTCCAAGAGGACACGGTGTTTAAAAAATATATCTGCTGCATGCACGTGTAGGCGGAACGGCGGACATGAAACGACTGGCTTGACTGGCTTTTGCTGAGCCGAAAACTAGATTGGATTTGACTGAAGACACTCTGTTGCCGGACAACACTCGTTGGCTACGCCAATATCGCTGCGGTTTGCATGCGGTCCGCCGCCAAAACTGAAGCGGGAAAAGCCTCGGCGATTTGTTGGACCGCGAGGGCCGCGGTCTTGCGCGGGCCAACAGCGGTACGCACGAACTGGTGACGTCCTATCACGTGATGCGCGGACCGCGGTCCAAAAGAGCAATTTGGTCCGTCGTGTGGATCGGCCTTAAACGGGAACAGATTGCGGGCGCACTCTCTCAGGGACTGACGCGCCGGTCACGATGCACAAGTGTGAAGCCAGATGCGGCCACCAGATACTGCGACCACGAAGCGATGCGCACGTGCGGGGTGCAAGATCAAAAAAGAACGTCTGGTAGACAGTAAGTATGAGAAGTAGAGCAGACGGGGCCAGTGCGGAAAGAGTCATCGCCTGAAGAAGACATGCGCAATTTTCCTTGAATATAGCGAAGGTTATTTTTTTACCATTATAGTTAGTTTTGTCCCCGTGTGATTTATCCACTGTTATTCGAGCGCTAAGGTTTAAAGTTGTAGCATCGTCGTTCAATTCGAAAACTACTACAAGGTTATTTGTATACAAAGGCTAAATTGTAGCAGCCGTCATTGCATTCCATCGTTCCCACGGGCTGCGCCCTTTCCTTCTTTCAAGCATAATCAAAATGCTGCTTTCGTCTTTTCTTTTTCGCGGCCTTAGACGCTTTATCGCAACGGCAACGCTCGGCCAACAACATGCATTTGCGCCGTCATGCGATAACAGCAGCATGCCCAGATACCTACACCAGGCATAACGCCCTGTCGCGGGCCATTCTCGCTGCAGCCGAACTTGTTCACCCATCGCACGCTTGAGAACAGCACAATAACAGTGCGCAAGCGCCCCGTCACGTGGTATATTTTCATATTTCGCGGGCTTTCTTTGGAACGCGGAAAAAAGGACCACGTGAGATATATTGTGTTGGAAACAATTTATTGAGAGGTTTTTCAAGGTTCTCTACAACTTTGCGTATCCCACTTGGGGTCTGCAGCCAATACTTAAAAAGTTGATTAATTGAACATAGCTAATCTGTTAGTTAAGAGGAAAATAAAAAAATAGCCTGAGTAACTAGGCCAGTACCAACATTATGCGTTCGGTTCAACTCGCGTCCGTAGTGTCTTTCATTTGTAAAGCGTTGGCTCATGTTATGTGGGACAAACTGTATAGCTTCATTGTGGCTAGAGGACGCGCTTCGAAGGTAGCGTCTTACCAAGGCTGATATATGCCGACAATGTCGTTCTGCTAGCATGCAACAGAAACTACCTCTAAGACTCCGCGGATATATGTGCCGGACGCAGATGTTTGTGGCTTGAGACTTAGTGCTGGAAGTCTCCGAGGCCGAATTCACCAAGCCTTTCTTTCGTACGAGCTCCTTGCCATTGGCATGTTGCCTTCGCTAATAATCTGCGCAACATCACGATTGGGTGACACCAGGTCTAATGTACAAGTTTAGCGTTCTAACTTTCTTACGAAAACGGGCCCTTGTTTGTGGCATACAACGTCTGAAGCAGCACGATTATGGCGCAGCACCCACAATTACTTGCCTCCAGGCCGTGCAGATTCATTGGTGTAGAAATAAAATATTAAAAAAAAACATTGCATGGGAGAGCAGGAGGAAAAATATCAACCTTTTTGTTTTATTGCGAAAGCAATTATATGAACACTCCAGGTGCATTTCTGCCGTCGGCGTTTGCCCCACCGTGAGGTTCCGTATAAAGTCTACGGTCGATAAAGTCGTCGCCGCGTGCCGTATGCTGCATCTGTGAGTGAAAGCGTGCGAGGGTGAGTCGGCGATGGCGGCTCAATCTCGCGCACGCAACGGCGGAAAGCGCGGAGGAAGCGCTCCGCCTTCCGTCGCGTGCAAGGCTTCGGGAGAGGGTAGGGAGGGGGGACACGTTCTACTCCGGGCGGCCCGGGCACGTATTTACAATTGCTAGTAGGTACAGCGGGGCGTGGCACTTGCGCAGGCTCTGGACGTCTGTGCGCATGCGCGAGTAAGAGCGGGTGCGAGAGAGAAGATGTGGGGGCTTTTGCTCTTTGAATGTATGACTGTGCCTAGGCACTACGGAGGAGTTTTTAGCGCGTGTTGTATGCGTTTGTCCCTAGGCGTGCCGGCATTTCGAAGTGGGCTCGAGTTTGCTTACGCTCGGACGCTGGCTGCCGGCTCGGTGAAACAGGTGATAACATCGCAGATGTTCCCGTGGGAGCATTAGGGACCGTGGAAGAGGCTGATCCGCATATATTGAAGATGTAGAAGGCACAGCACCTTAGCAACCGCGGTTGAACGCGAGTGGCTGAAAGGGTGCTGGCGACACTCGACGGCCCCGCAACCGCTATAAAAATACGCCGCGCCCCCTTAACGCGTTTTTTTACGCTAACCTAACCTACCGTTAACCTAACCTAACGTTAACCTAGCCTAACGTTAACCCAACCTAACGAGGCCGGAACAGAAAGACAACAATGGTCACGTCGTAACCGTTGTGTAAACACGCCGTGCCACGCCGTGCCACGCCGGCTTTTATGCTAACCTAGCGTAACGCAACGTTAAGGTATCCTAACCTAACGTAACATAACGTGGCCGAGACGCAAAGACAATAATCCGCGCGCCATCACCGCTGTGACGCCGCCGCACCCAAACACTTTTTACGCTAACCTAACGTAAACCTGACCTAAACCTAACCTACCCTAACGTAATCCTCACGGCGTGACATCAGGCAACTGCGTTCAACCGAGGTTGCTAAGGCGCTGTGCGTTTATTTCACTCAAAGGGGACCACTCAGAAATGCTCCTGAAAAGTCCAGGAGAGCAGGCCCGGCCTCTACTACGGCCCCTATTGGTCCCCCGGAGAAAATACGTTTTTTTTCTTTTTTGAAGGCAGAGTGCCGTAAGGCGTGACAAAGTTTAAATCCGGCATGACTGACTCAGCACCAGCGCCGCACGCGCGAGAAAGTCTCTCTGTCGTACCTTTAGACATAGCGATCACCAAATGGGGTGGCAGTGCGCGCTGGTTCACCTGTTTCACCGCGCCGGCAGCCAGTGTCCGAGCGCAAAGAAACTCGACCCCCATCCGCCATACCGGCACGCCTATGGACAAACGCACGCTAAACGCACAAAGAAACTTCTCCACCGTAGTGCCTAAGCAGATTGACATATTCAAGGAGCAAAGGCCCCCAGATTTTCTCTCTCGCACACTCTCTTACTCGCGCATGCGCAGAAACGTCGAGCGCCGTCAAAAGCGCCACGCCCCGCTGTACCTAAAGCCCCTTAAACTTCGTAAAGTAGCTACATTCTCCTCCTCAGCCTTCACTCCTCCTCGTTTCTTCTCTCTTTCACGCTCCCTCCTCGACCTTGGCGCCGCCTACACTGCTAGAGCGTAGCAACGGCGCGAACATGCGCTCCTCGTCACTCCGTAGACGCTTCTCGAGCAAATGTGGAGCTGATGCACGCAGCGAGGGCCCACGTGATGCTATTAGGCCAATAGCGACGCGGCCTCGGCCTCGGCCAGAGCGTGCGAGGAGGAGGCGGCATTCTTCAAAGCGTGGCACTACATTATGAGGTTTAAGGGGCTTTAGCTGTACCTACTAGCAATTATAAAAACGCGGCCCGAGCGGCCGCGCGCGCCCGACCGTGCCCCTGTATCTTGAAGGCCATCTGCGACGGGTAGAGAGTCCGAGTTGGGCTGTGTTTTCACGGCGTAGTTCGCGTTGGTGCGAGCGGCTGAAGGAAGGTCAATTCGCTCGCTGCTGCTGTCGCGTTTCCTCACTGCAGCGTTGTCACTTCGAGTTTCCGCGGTCATCGAGTGTTCATGCTGGCTTGTGCGTACGTGACACGTTAGTTTAGGCTGGGAGGAGAAAACATAAACACCTTATTAGCAAGAGTTAAACAAGAGAGAACACACCGCCGAGTGTGAAGGTTTACTTACTTTGCGGCTTTTCCTATCTGCGTCTGGGGAAACGCGAAACCGTCGCACATGGAAGCCGTGTCAATTCAGCGTCGGTTCCGAGCAACCAAAAGCACTGCCAAACGAAGCCGGACTACTTGGCGCAGCAACACATGTGCAGGAGCCACACACCCGTAGCTTTCCCTTCATAGCCACAGAAAGTTGTCTGCGAGTATAGTATGCCCATGTTTACAAGGTTCCAGGAGGGTAAAACTACTATCTTACTTCGTATAGCTGTCCACTAATTTGCTATCGCAATTGATCCTTCGCCTTTCGGGAGAAACTGCGACCTTTTTTGAATTGAATCTTGTTTTTTTATAATTAGAGAAACATCTTAAAAAATTTGTTGCTGTCATGAAAAACAGGACATATTATGGTGGTACTAAATTTATAGTAACTCGCAGAATGTGAAAAAGTGCAATCGTGTCTGACCTAACATATGTAAATGCAGCAATATACCGGCGATCAGACACCAATTATTTCCTTGAAATTAAGCAGAGTTGGTGGACTAACACTAGGCACGCAGGGAGGCACGTCAAATGAAGCATTCAAAGGAGCCCTAGGAAGGTGATCATTAGTTCGCAAGAGGCCGTGAAGACTTGCGTGACAATGAGCATTCGGGGAGGCCGCGTGCATCGCTGACTGACGACAACGTGGCACAGGGACATCTCGAATTTAGTGCTGCGATGGGACAAATGTCTAAGCCGGTGTGGGTACAATGTGGAAAAATAATATAAGGCACGTAGAATAGTAGTACGTATATTTGTAATTACCCATATGTACCTTACTTTGGCCAATGAAAAATATGGGCAAAGGCTTTCTGACTCGCCCTAGTATATATGAGATACGAAAGGCAGCGAGGTTAACTGGAAGACAGATATCCAGTTTGCTACACTGCACTGGGTAAGGGGTAAAGGAAGACATCAAGGTGAAGAAAAGCACACACACAGAGAAAGAGAGGGACAGGCGAGCGAAATGTATACCTGTATGCATCTTATTTAGGCTAATAAAAATGGGGGCAGGCTTTCTGATTCACCCTCGTATTTGCCGCTGTTTATGCAAGGGAGAGAAACAATTCAACATATTGTAATCGTATTCCATTCCCTTCAGCCTCAAGTAACCGAGACAAGCACAGAAGTCCTGAGAACAGTTAGAATTACCTAGCTCCAAGAGGAGATTGATATGCAAAAGCAATATGAGGCTGGTGAACTTGTGTAGGCGTTAGTGATAGAAAATGTTGGTTAGAACATGTAGGAAATGCAGATCACATAAGCGTCCCCTTACTTACACTTGTCGCCATCATAATACTCTCTCTCTATCTATCTCTCTCTTTGTCCGTCCATCGTCGGCCCGCCTGTCGATCTGAGCTATTTTATTTCAGTGACCACACTGCAGCAAAAAAATAGATGCTTCTCCACACTAAGGTTGTGCTAGTGGTGAAGTAACCTCTACAGTTTGTATTTGTGAATTCACTCGAACCGTTCTTTCTTTCTTTCTTTCTTTCTTTCTTTCTTTCTTTCTTTCTTTCTGTCTTTCTTTCATTAATTAATTATTCATTTATTTATGTAATTATTATTTGGTGTGCGCGCTCAAGCGTTGCTATTTTGATCACATTTCCCCCTCTTCGCTTTATTGCTTTGCAACGTTCCGATATTTTCCTCAGCTTCTTGCCATTGGCAGCGTCCCCCTGGAGAGTATTTCCCAATAAATGCAATTCAGTCATTCGCGCATTCAGCCACCATAAGAATGGAATGAGGAAGGTTGTAGGTGTTGCGTAGTGAAAAATTATTTTTATGTTTACGGTATCAGCTTACAATCCCTTTCTTTGTCTTCCTATTCTTTTTCTCCACATACACGTAGAAAATAGTATAAATGAAAACCTTAAAGCTACAGGAATTCTTTTTATTCTCACTTTGCCTGTGAGGTAGATTGCCGGATCTTAATTCAGATTACGTATTCATTCGCCAGAACAAATTTTATGCACTCTCGCAATAAAAACAAAAACCATCAGCAGACTTCAGCGACTCCCACGGATCTGAAGTCATTTACTGCGACAGCAGCAGATTGTCACAGCGAGTACCACCATATTCTCAGTAACAACGTCTTTTTGGCGATGAGCACACCGCCACGTTCTCCCACAACGCTACTGCATCGTCGTCTGGCATACATCTGCGCGGCGTACAAAATCCGCACGAAGTGCTAAGCACGAAGTTTGCCGATAGCTCAGTAGTTACCGCGTCCTGTTCCCAACTGCGCAGAGGCACGAGTTCGATCACCAGTAGCGGTGGTCACCGAAGTTTAGTTCTTATTCATCGCACGGCGAGGGTGAATCCGAAGTACAGTGGGTGGAGGGAAAGCGTTTACCATAAGTACATCACAAGAATAGTTAGTCATAGATCTCTGGGGACATCTGCAAGAACTTGCGGCTGAGTCAACATCGCAATAGAATCACGGTTGATGGGTTGATGTGCCTTTCGGTGTAAGAATATTTTTTTAAGCTGGGCTCGGCGTATTCTTTTAATTTGTATTTGGATCACACAAATTTGCGGATGAGTCATTTTACTTGACACCAGAAAGGTTTGAAATTTTTGCCCTCAATAGTTTGATGTTTCTTAAGAAAAGACAAGTTATCTTTCTATTATTATTATCACCATAACCCCCCAGGTTGTTCCTGTGCACTTTAATAAACACTTTGATTATTATTATTTTTTATTTATTATTTACACATACTGTGAATCCCAATAGGGATTATAACTGGAGGGCAAGTACAAGACGAAAAATAGAAATAAAAAGAAATTAAACATTATACAACCAAATGTCACGCAATTGACGGCTGTAAGGCATACAACAAAATATACAAAAGTAAATTACACAAAGAAATGACATTGGCACTTGGTTTATATGAGGACAAAGGCAAAAACTTATCAGTTTCAAAATTGCAAGGCTAGCAAATCTTTTTCGATTAGTTTAGAGAAACTAGCTAAAGATGTGCTACTGGTAATGGAGGGGGTCAGGTTATTCCATTCTCTGATCGCCACATTATTATTATTATTATTATTATTATTATTATTATTATTATTATTATTATTATTATTATTATTATTATTGTTATTATTATTATTATTTCTAACATAGTACTCTATGTATTGTTGTAATAAATTTGCGCAGTCAAATGTAATGTCGCGCGCCCTTTACCTAACAGCGTTGTTCTTTGATATCTGAATGTTTTCCTACGTTAATGTATTGGCTTGCCAAATCTGCAGAGCCATGTCCCACAAGCGCTTGTTGGCTTAGAAAGGCCTGATGATAACTGTGTGTGCACCGCTTATGACAGTAAAGATATTATTATTATTATTATTATTATTATTATTATTATTATTATTATTATTATTATTATTATTATTATTATTATTATTTACTTTCTGACCCCAGCCTCTTCCCCCACTTCTCTCTCCATACGTTGCACAAAACAACAACAAGAACAAAAAAAAAACCATGCTCGCTATTTTAAGAGGAAGCTTTACCTCGGGTGCTCCTATATAATTACATGTAAAAGGAGAATTCGTTTTTCTACACCAATTCTGCACCAAACCACTGCACCAGATTTGACGACGTTTGTTGCATTTAAAAGAAAAACTTAAAATCTAGTGACTGTTGTTTTCGAATTTTCGATTTAGGTCCTCAATTCTTTATAAAACTTTATAAAAAATTGTCAAAAATCGAAAATTTTCAAAAAACCAAACTATCAAGTTTATAACTCTGTAACTGAGCAACGAACACGATAATACAATTCTGTGAATTGCGTCTAATAGTACATCTAAAGCGGACAAATTTCATATGTTACACATGAATCTCAAAAAAAAAAGTTAGTAATATGTAAATACAGCTTTTACAGAACCCTTGTAAACAACGTAACTAATTCATGTAAGATATAAAATGACATATCAAATTTGTCCGCTTTTAATGGTCTAATGGATACCGTATACAGAACCGCGATATCTGCTCTTGGTGCAGAGCTATGAATTTGTAAACTTCCTGCTTCTATTTTTTTTTTCAAACATTCGAATTTTTGAAGATTCATGTAACAAAATTCCGCTCCAAACCGTCACTAGCATTTAACTTTCTCTTTCAAATGGAACAAATTTGAATAAAATCGCTCCAGGGGTTATCTCAGAAAAACGTTTTTGCGTTTTACATGTATTTGAATAGGTCGCGTCGGAGTTGGGCCCGAGCTAAAGCTTCCGCTTAAGCTAACGGGTTTGTGCCTAGCCAGCCATTTCGGTATTCTGGTCTTCTCGGCGATCCGAATAGAAACAAATGAGGTATGACCGTGCTATCATTTGGCATCAATAACGTGCTCCAACAATTTCAACCACCCAGTCCTTATAGAAGACAAAGCTATGAAGAAAGAGAAGCAATAACCTGGAGAGCCTTTGACTTAGCAGGCAAAGCGGTGCACGTCGGGAAGGTGGCAATCTGTGTGTTCAGATGATTTTATGCTGGAGCGAGTGCTAATCACTTTGTCCTGATTACTATTGATCGATGCTGAACTATACGCGGCTGAATGTTCATACGCAGCGATTGTGAACGCAGCAACACGTGCTCAGCGACTAATTGTTTGGCCGGCCGTTGACACCTCGTCCCCCTCTCCTTTGCCTTCTTGTGTGCTTCTCCCAGAAGCTTGTCTGCAGCTGATAATGAGCAAAGGTAGCCCAAAAACCAATGCATGGTTTTCCCACTCAGGGTGTTTCGTTGACGTACGGATAATAACAGGGAAAAAACGGGCACATTATCGTGAATTAAAGCCAATTTACAAACAATAGAACAATAGGTGCTAAATGTTCTTGGAATGAGCATCTGCGCGAATATTATGCAAGTTATAAAAAAAGGAGGGTCTAAACATTAACTAGCGGGTGTTATAAAGCCTTCGCCGACCCAATGTGCGCTGAGAAAAAGGATGACATTCGTATGCAAATGGAAGGTTCTTGTCTGCAAGCCACCGAGGCGCATCCCCGAGCCACCAATAAACATTGAATGTAAAACAGAACAAACAGTTTGAGTCCCTATGTGCGTTGTGGCTCGCGTAAAATCTGGGATATACTGAGGTACTAGGATCTCGAAGCCGCCGGCCACGTCGACTCAGTCGCTATGGCGTCCTGCTGCTGAGCCCACGGTCACAGGTCTGAGTCCCGGCTGCGTGATCACATTCCGATGGGCACGATGTGCCAAAACCCCCGTAACAAATTTTATGCGCATGTCAAAGCACCCCAGAAGGTTAAAGTAATAACTACGGCGTCTCTCGTAGCCGTGTTGTAGCTTTAGGATCCAGAACTCCTTAATCAAATTGTTAGTCTGAAGGACGCTTCACGCTGTAGTCATCTGCATGAAATGCGAACTTACAATAACATATAATGCTTTTTCTCTTAAAGTCTACACGATAAGTATGATAGATGCTACAGTAGAACGCTCTGGATAAATTTCGGCCAAGTATTCCTTGACGCACCCCAACATCTGAATACAACATCGTTTTTCACTCTGCTTCTACATGAAGGCTATGGTCACGGCCTGGAAGCAAGCCAGTTATCTTGCAACCAGCAAATCAATGGTCACTTGACCACTGCAGCGGGTCGGAGCATGCAAATGCAACCCTGACTGATGGAAGATCCACGAACATCTCGCAGCAAGATGAGTTGTCGGCTAACTGTGTCTCCAAGTGCTATCTGCGTGTGCTTGTGTTTGAAAGTTTGAGAAAGGCTTCGGGACAGATTAAATTGAATTGATGAGAACAGTGCCCTTTGCAGCGCAGCCAAGTTGCTGCAGTTAAACTACACTGTAGCGAAGCATTCAACTGCTGCTGAAGTTCAGTTACATTCGACCACCACACGGGATGCAGTTTAGACTGAAACAAGTGTGCGAACGTTTTATTTACTATGACTGGCCACTCTATGCTGCCTGGTCTCGAGTAACGTTCAGTTCAGGAAAACTTCTAAGGCTGCGTAACGCTTGTCGTAACACCGTCGATTAGTTTGGCCACACAGAAGGAGACGCAAGCAAACCAGCAGTCATTCATTCGACCGCTTTGGTCCGCCCGGCGCGTTCCCTCTTGGGAGCACGGCGAACGAAATAAGGAGTCGGGTGATGGACGATGGCGTCGCGCGAGCTGTTGATTCAGGGCAAGAGTAGAGCAAGGGCCTCCGCAAGGTTATCCGGCCGAGTAAAGGCGCAAGGCAGGTTCACAATCGTCCTAATGGCGACAGGGGCTGTAGCGTCTCTCTTCCATTCGGTCTCAATTTGTTGCCCGGGCGACCTGCCAGCGGGCGCCTGGGCGACAGCTTCCGTTAATTGGGCCTGGCTGCGGGCATTAATTCGGCCCCTCGGTCTCTCCCCCGCGGCGAGCCGTCACGGACAGCTCCGCACCTCAGAGGTGCCCGTAATCAGGAGCACCATCTGCCGCCGCACGCACGGAGCCGTCCGCGCAGCCCGCACGCGCGCCAGCCGGCGCTCTGCTGCTGCTGCCGCGGCTGAGGCGTTCGGCTCAAATCACGCGCCGCCAGCGAAGGCTGCAATCTGCTGATGGAAAACGCTTAGCTGGAGCTGCCGAAGCACCTGCTAGACTTCACGCAGTGAGTCTTTGTAGCAGCCTTGTTTAACTGACAGAGGTGGCAGGAAGCATACATGCCGACTGAGACAGACCAATTGTTGTGTTTATGTATAAAAAAAAGCATTCACCCTTGAATAGATAGATAGATAGATAGATAGATAGATAGATAGATAGATAGATAGATAGATAGATAGATAGATAGATAGATAGATAGATAGATAGATAGATAGATAGATAGATAGATAGATAGATAGATAGATAGATAGATAGATAGATAGATAGATAGATAGATAGATAGATAGATAGATAGATAGATAGATAGATAGATAGATAGATAGATAGATAGATAGATAGATAGATAGATAGATAGATAGATAGATAGATAGATAGATAGATAGATAGATAGATAGATAGATAGATAGATAGATAGATAGATAGATAGATAGATAGATAGATAGATAGATAGATAGATAGATAGATAGATAGATAGATAGATAGATAGATAGATAGATAGATAGATAGATAGATAGATAGATAGATAGATAGATAGATAGATAGATAGATAGATAGATAGATAGATAGATAGATAGATAGATAGATAGATAGATAGATAGATAGATAGATAGATAGATAGATAGATAGATAGATAGATAGATAGATAGATAGATAGATAGATTAGATAGATAGATAGATAGATAGATAGATAGATAGATAGATAGATAGATAGATAGATAGATAGATAGATAGATAGATAGATAGATAGATGTCTCCTTGCATTGGCGAGAAATTTTTGTGAGCTAAATTTGTTTCATGACGTCACAGGCTTGTCAGCCTTACGCCTACAGCCGTGGTAATTATAAAGTTACGTTGCGAAACATTTGATTGTCTTATTTAGTTTTAAGCATCCAGTCTTATCGCCAAGAAGTAAAACGGTTTCCTTGAAGTAGTCAAATAAATAGAGAGCAGTGCCATCTATTGACTACAGTGGTCACTGGGTTTCAGTGATGCTCCTCGGTGAGCACAGCGCTGAAAGTAGCCAGGCACTTTCAGCTTCAACTCGAAGGGCCACTGTAATGCAAGTGTGACACACATGATCATAACGCTGACAACCGTTATTGAAACCATTATTGAAGTGCTTTAATCCAGGGCCAGGACTCCCTTATACACTCGGTGGAGTCAAGAGCAGGTTTGAAGTCAAGGCCTGGTTGTGAATATGTTCACACAAGCAAATTAGCACGTGCACGGGGAGTAAATCTGAAGCTCCATCGCTGTTCGCCGGAGGAAGCGAGGTAATTATGGCATGTACTGGAACATGCTTGCTTCGTTCGTGGGTAATCTGTTTTGTACCAACAATTTCGTAAAAAAATGCGTTAATGTCACCCAGAAAAGACTCGCAGGCTTGATTCAATTAACGCTAGACCCATATATTGCTTTGCATTGAATAAAGTTATCCATTTAATTGCGGCATAATTCGCTATGCGAGCTCCCAAAACGGCTCTTACTGTCTGAACCTGGGCATTTTCGCTATTGTTTATGACAAAATCGCCAGTCACTATATGTGCTGGCTCTTACATAGATCATTTCTGAAATTATGCTATTATAACTTCACGACCGGGCATCATCAACTGCTTGTGGTACTAGTCATTATTTAGACGAAGACAAAGTGCTCATCGCCCGAATTTTTGCAAGTCATATAATCACAGGAACTATGGTGATACAAAAAGGGGTGTCAACGTGTTCGTTTTCTTGAGTTTGGTTGTGCCAGCATGAATCACTGTTAGACTGCGCAAGTATGTCGGGCAATTGGCTTAGCTTGCGAAATGTGTGCTGATAGAATGGCTAGTCACCTTTGTAGCGAGCTGACTTGCTTGTAAATTTGGGTACAGGCACTTAGTAAAGAACTCACTTGCACCGACAATCTTCTGAGCATGTGTTCTGCATGTGGTGTGGTAGGTGTGTCAGTGATAATGGTTCATCATTATCATCATCAGCCTGGTTAAGTCCACTGCAGAGCAAAGGCATCTCCCATACTTCTCCAGCTACCCTGGTCATGTACTAATTGTGGTCATGTTGTCCCTGCAAACTTCTTAATCTCATCCACCCACCTAACTTTCTGCCGCCCCCTGCTACGCTTCCCTTCCCTTTGAATCCAGTCCGTAACCCTTAATGACCATCACTTACTTTCCATCCTCATTACATGTCCTGCCCATGCCCATTTCTTTTTCGTGATTTCAACTAAGATGTCATCAACTCGCGTTTGTTTCCTCACCCAATCTGCTCTTTTCTTATACCTTAACGTTATACCCATCATTTTTCTTTCCATAGCTCGTTGCGTCGTCCTCAATTTAAGTAGAACCTTTTTCGTAAGCCTCCAGGTTTCTGCCCCGTACGTGAGTACTGGTAAGACACAGCTGTTATACACTTTTCTCTTGAGGGATAATGGCAACCTGCTGTTCATTATCTGAGAATGCCTGTCAAATGCACCCCAGCCCATTCTTATTCTTCTGATTATTTCAGTCTCATGATCCGGATCCGGAAGTGGTAAGGGAATACATCTACTTAGGGCAGGTAGAGAACATAGTTATTATTATAATAAATATGATGATGATGGTCGTGGTGGTGGTGCATTGACTATTAAACAGATATAGCAGGCAACAGGTGTCATGGTGGCACGGTAACTTCATCTCGAATTCCGTATGGTTGTGGTGGGGTCTAATTATTTATTTGCCGTTGACCAGTGCCAAGGTATCTCATTGCGCAACACCTGAGCACTAAATCTTCACGGCAGAATGAAAACAGCAATATGGAGTCGGTGTGCACGAGTTTGATAGGACGACAGTGTCAAGTTTCATGTTCGTACAAACCCACATGGAACCCTATAACGTAAAACTATTCCAGTCTGTTTTTATTCGAATCTCCTGGCGTCCAATTTACGTTACCACCGACGCAAGCATTGGGTAGTAACTCGCAGCGTTGTTGGAAGAGCCCAATCAAATGCTCTCCTCATTTATAGGTAACTTTTGCTAGCGTTGAAAGCGAATGACATTGCCTATACCGAGTGGTTTTTCTTATATAATTGGCTGACAAGAGGCGAGGAGCACGCTCAAGTGGAGAGGATTTCCATGGGGCCGAGCCAGCGCAGTGAAAATAGATAATTGGATGAGGAGGGTGGTGCTGGCATCTGCGATTGGTCCGCGTCCTCTTACATAGCTTGCGATGGCTGGCCGAAAATCGCGGCAGCGTCCAACGAAAGGTTAAGAATGCCGCGGAAACGAATCCTCAGCAAAGAATAGTCTGTAGAGTGATGTCGTATACGTGACGACAGGGCTCGATAACATTATACTGTCACGCAAAAAATCTTATTAGACGCAAATAAATCCATGCTCCTGGCAATTCCGAGTAGCCATTACCAGAGCGATCGACGGCCAGCCATCTTGTATTCCTTTCGGAATGGGGCAGTATAAGGCTATTCAGAAATAAATTCCGTTTTGTTTGACATATTAATGCATCTTTAAGCTGTACATATCACTTTGACGGGTTGAGTTTTCGCGGTTTTGTGACGTGACGTGACAGACAGGTGAAGTGAGCTCAGCCGGAAATCATTTAACCATTTGTAGAGGGCTAATGGCGAAAAAGGCGTCGAATGAGAAATATTTATTTATTTATTTATTTATTTATTTATTTATTTATTTATTTATTTATTTATTTATTCCGTATAATCTTGCATAGTCAGCGTGTACACGTCATATAAGATGAGGGAGTTTTCGCGGTTTTCGTGACGCCGCGTGACAGACAGGCCAAGTGGGGGTGGCCGGAAATTCTTATTCTGATAACAATTATATGGACACTCAGGCGCATTTCTGCTGTCGCCGTGACCGTGGGGTTCCGTATAAAGTCCAATGGCGAGCCGCCGCATGGTGTATGTGTGAGTGAAAGGCCGCGAGGGTTTTCGGCGAACGCGGCTCAATCTCGCGTGTACGAGCGAGGAAGGCGGGCCGGAAGGGGGGGGGGGGGGGGGGGCATCGCTTGTCGCGCGCAAGGCACTGGGGTGAGGCGAGGGAGAGGGGGGTGGGGGGGGGGGGGGGGGGGCGTTTTTCACCGGCGGCTGCTGCTTACGGCGCGGCTGTACGGGCGACGTATGTTGAAAGCGATATGCGACGTGGCCAAACTGCGCGTCCGCGTGGGCCTCCTCTTCAAAGCGATCTGCGATGTTTTCTGAGTGCGCATAGTGCTGGTAGCTTCGTATGCGCTGTGCTTTCGACGTTTCGTTCGCGTTGAAGCGAGAGATGCACGAAGGTCAATTCCATCGCTGCTGTTTTCGCGATTCCTCACTCCACCATTTTGACAGCGAGTTTCCGCACTCATCGAGCGAGACGTGTTCATGGTTACCTATGCGCGCGTGACAACGTGCTTGTTAATTTAGTTAAAATACGTCGGCGGGCTAGTTGCTTTGAATTCATGATAGAATGTGTAAGCGCGACTGAACGAGGACGTTGAAAAAAACAGACACACAGAGACCAGTGCTGTCTCTGTGTATATCTGTTTCTTTCTACATCTTCTATCAGTCGCGCTTACACTTTATATCATTGTTAATTTAGTTAGTAAGCGAGTGTTTACAAGTTTATACGGCCAATAAAGCTACTATCCTTACTTCGTATAGCTATCTACTAATTTGCTATCGCGATCGGTGCTACGTCTTTCCGGCGAGACTGTGACTTTTTTGACCAATCGTGGAAGGCTGATTGCAGAACTCGAATAGAAACAATTTGGAATACGCATACGTTATAGCGCCCATAGAGTCAAATCTGTCTTGAGATGGATTTCTCTGTCGCCGAAGTTCTGTTGTTGACGTTACTTTTTCACTTTGTCACTGAACGTCGTAGAAGAGGGCCTTCTTACAGCCCCCTCCCCCTACCACGCTCGCGCTGCTCAAGCCCGGGTGCTGTGACTTTCTTTTTATTTGTTACACTTTTCTTCTCATCGATAAGCTCTTTCTCGTACAAACTAGCCAGCCTATCATGACGTTCCTCTTTCATGACCATCAAAAATCTTCAACCGGACACCGTTGACGAAAGCTTATGGTGTATCAAAACTCAAGAAAGAACATTTCAGGCCACCTTGAACATATGATAGTTCACATGATTTTAGCAGGCTATGTAAGGTCGTTCACAGACTGTTTTATGTATCTTGCTACCAAAGTGGCATTATCGGCTTCTTCGACTAGTGTCAGGCCATCTAGTCGCTACTCCTGCAAGAAACGATACCTTTACTTATTCAACGCTGATATTGGATTCGTGGAGCACAAGCGGGAAGTGAAGGAAAATAGGAACGATGCCATACAGACTAACAAAAAGCGTCGCGCCTGAGACAACGGCAACATGAAAAGAGCTCATTCCGAAAATGTGCTTTAGACTGCCGCGTTGTTCTTTTTTATTTATTTATTTTCCTACGGCTAGCATGAAGTCCGCGAGAAGCCGAAGCCAGAAGCGAACGCTCGAACGATAGCCTGAATTTCCTGAGAACTTACAGGGGCCGTCTTTACCGCCGTATACGAGGGCCTGGCGCACGACGAAATTTTGCTCCCTTCCACTGAGGCAGAGGAAAGTAAAAAATGCTCAGTGCAAGGGCAAAAGCTGGTTGAATTCGCGCTGCCTGGTGGCGGCTGTGCAGCTCTGAATGAGTGAACTCGAGAATTAAAGAACCAAACAGAGAGGAAAAATCGAACAAGTGGTGCTTCGACCTTGCCTCTAGCCATAAAATAAGAGAAAATGATTGCTGGTCTCCGGTATCCGGACAAGAGGAGTGCGCCAACCAACAGAAACGAAAGAGACACGCGGCGCGTCGTGAGAGGAGCCAGGCACAGCCGAAGACTTTCAGCCGTGCCGGAGGCCCGCGCGTGGCACTCGAAACGAAAGCGTGCAAAACGACCCGGCTGCTCCGCTCGGCGCGGTGACGAGTCGTTCGAAAGTAGGCCTCAAGTCAAAGAGCAAAACAATGAGCGGAGCGATTGGCAGAAACCGAGAGGAACACGTAGGCAGGGGTGTTGCGAAGAAATAAAGCGCATCAGCGGCAACCTTCATTTCCCCACTGCACTCTCTCGGGCCGTTCGCCAGATTTGTCACGACACATTCGCCTCGACCGTTTTACGCTTTCCTCGCGACAGTGAAATAAAATAATCGCGCTAAGGCGAAAAGAAAAAGGGGTGAGTTGAGGGAGAGCCGGAGGAACAGATATGATTCCCTCCCCGGAAGAAGTGGGCCGAGGAGACAGCCGTCCTGGGCGGATGAATGAAACGCGACGTTGGAATAGGGTAACGAAATACACAGCGAACGGAAGGAGACGAGACAAAAGAAAGCGTGAAGGGCCTCCGCAATCACACACGCCAGATGTATTAGCTATGGGTGAAAAGAAAATCTCTCGAGGGAACGTTGCCGGGAACTCGCCTATGCGCTTGTGAGGCCAGTTAAACAGGCCTTTCTTTTCCCAACGGATCTTTGACAGATCCTGTTCTTTAAGCAGTCCGATGTGTTGTTCGATCTTGCCCTTGTAATGTCTATTTCCATTGTGTGGTGCCTGAGCGTTGCCGTCACGTTCGAAATTGCGCGAACGGTGAACGGAGAAAGCTCAACTACGTCATTGCTTCCCAAGGAACAGACAACTCAAGATAAGTCTACGCATAGCTACGCCTTCATGGATCAGGGTGAGCAGAAGTGTAAGACTTGAAAAACAAAAGTAGCGATTAAGCGTTCTTCGAACGATAGCCAACAATTGTGGCGCTTATCACCTGGCATGATCACTAAGCTTTAGGTCGTCATGTTTCTTTAGCAGAAGTTCGCCAGAAAAGAAAACCATTTGTCCCCAACAAGGATTCGATCCTGCATTCACGATGTGTGCGCTCGTACCGCCATCGTTGTTGTCTTAGCGACGTCATTGTTGTCTCGTATTTTAGTATTTGCTGTCGTCGGTGTTTGCTTCGTATTTTTGTCTTACATGTCGTCACTATTATGTCATCGTCATAGTCCACCTCGTGAGACCAGCCGATTCTCTTTCGGATGACATCTAAGGCCTTTCTTTCAGTGGCCCTCTTGCAATTTTTGTAAGAATGTGAATAATTCACTGCACCGTTACGCCGTAACAGTAAGTGCACAACACAAAACTGAAGTTGTACGATGGCTTTCCTCTAGGTTTTCTTATGCTTCCGTTTCTAAATTCGATCAGCATGGGTGGTCGCTTGCTAAAACCACGTGTAACTAAAACACGTTATACTATTATCGTTTACATATCTGTAAACGCTTGCTGGCCACGTGCCTTTTGGCATCGTTGTGTAGAGGAAAGAAGCCATTACTCGATAATGCATGAGTCGCGTGCAAGATGGCGCCGTTGTCGCGCCACGCATGACGCAATCGGAGCTAAATTTAGCGTATCTCGCTCGGCTATGGTGCTCCCGCGTTCAACACATACGATTCACAAATGGCGTGAAGAGACTCGGGCCGCAATACGTAAGAATTCTAATTCGCGCCCACTTCCTTTGGCCACGGCTGGCCCACTACAAACAGGAATCAACAACGATTGCAAGATTATACCGTAGGACCCTCGCTAGCTGTATCATGAGTTGAGCATGTGCGCTTTGCAAGGCGTGAATGAATGTCACTTACTCGAGGGCGCGGGTTTAATACCGGCCGCGGCGGCCGCATTCCGATGGGGGTGGAATGCAAAAACGTCCGTGTGCCGTGCATTGGGTGCGCGTTAAAGAATCCTAGGTGGTGAAAACTAATCCGGAGCCTCGCACTACAGCGTGCCTCATAATCAGATGGCGATTTTGGCACGAGTAACTCCAGAGTTTAATTCCAATAATTATATAAATGTCATTTGTGTATTCGGTTACGTCATTTATGTACGCTACTGCCAATGCACCCTCAGCAGCACGCAGAAGACGTTTCACGTGCCCCACTGTGGCTGCGTCCCCGATACCCGAACTTTTTTTTTTTTTTACAGAGACCATTTGTAATAGGAAGCAGCAGCCCGGCATAGTTAAGTTTAAATTAGAGATATGTATAATTACTGCCTAATTTTCTACCAAAGAATTAGGGGACATCCATAAAACTTTGAGAAGTTACACATTCCTGACAACAAACAGGTATCATGCCGCAGGTTGCAGTGATGAGATATCGGTAATTTCATCGCTATCGAAACGTCCTCGGCCGACGTCATCTCAAGCCAATGGCCGAATTCTGTAAGGATTCTTTTCCGCACATTCTATTTTTCTTCTGTTCTATTCCGCACGTTCTTCTTTTCTTATCAACCGTCGCAACGAGTAGCCGATACAGGAGACAACGCAGGCGGGACTTCCTGTAGCCAACGACGATGGGCAAAAAGAGTGGACTGAAAAGAAAAAAATCGTTAGATAATGCGATTCTAGGTCTACTACAATGATATACTTCGTGCGGGTTTCTCAGACGACGCTTCACAACACATTGCGATGACGACGACGACCTCAATAGCACTGGCACATACCCATCCTAGGACATCGGCCAAGAAAAGCGGACACCGTGTACAAGGAACATGTGCTTCTTCAGCTTCCCATCAACACCTCATTTCTCGTCCTAGCTTTCTAAGACGCACCAACGCTGCTTCACTATTGCTGATTACTTTTCAGCATTAATCAGATAACGAGTTTGTTTGCAAACGGGTATTTCACTCAAAGCTGTCACATGCACTGTGATCGAAACTGCTGAACCCTGTTGCGGCTCGATACCGGTTGCAGCGCTTTCCTTCAGTCGACCTTTTAAAGCAAAGCTGTCTTTGCCTTGCCTCCCGGGTTTGGCGTAACTGCTGCTGTCTGCTGCTGGGTTTTCCGGTATTTCAGTGGATAAATTGGTGGATATGCAGGGGAATCAGTTTTATGAAATTTAAAAAAAATAGCCTTTTCCGGATAACATAATTCCAGTCCTTGAGCTGGATTATCCAGAGGGGCGGACATTACTTGCACGAGAAATCGAAAGACACATTCAGCTAATAAACCAAAGTTCACTAATTATCTTTTTAAATAATTTCCTTACGGCAACTGCAAATGCAATTTACGAATTGCAATATCGGCTCATAAGTATTTTTGTCCTTTTTTTTTTCTAATACAGAAGTAGTGTAAATTGTATTTTTCGCCCTGCTTGGACCAGATTGGTCTGCAGTATGTAATAAATAAGTAAACGTTCACCGACGAATAGCGCGTGATAATTTACTTGGTTTTCTTTTATTGTGTCATTTTATTTATGGTGTGTGCCCATTCTTTTCCAATCCGCCGACATAGTTGCGTGCCACTGTGACGCAAGAGGTGCAAAATCCTTTAATCTTGCTTGATATGCGTCGTACTTTTCTGTCCCTGTTATCACCATTCTTTCGTCGACAAGCATCACCTTCGTCCTCGAGGCATCGCTCCACCCCCTACTCCCTCGCGCTCAAACCACCGCGAAAAAAGATGAAAGCTAAGTGATTGTTTTTAATGCTTTAAGCGCGCATTCACACGCCCCCCTAGCTTTGAGACGTGGGCTGGTAAGCACGAGGTGGGGGATCGAATCCCGGTCACGGCGGCCGCATTTCGATGAGGGCGAAATGCGAAAACACCCGTGTACTTAGAGTTAGGTGCACGCGTTAAAGAACCCCTGGTGATCCAAATTTCCGGAGCCCCCCACTGCGGCGTACGTAAAACCCCATAATTTTTCTTTAGCTTTAAGACGGAGGAAATTTTCTCTTCCCGAGTAGAAAGCAAAGTTTGTAAACAGGGATAAGGTGCCTCAGAAAGGCTGGCCAACGTTTCGATAGGAGGGCCTATCTTCGTCAAAGGCGGCCTCGTCATCCTCGGCGTGTTAGTTTTAAAGGGTTAGTGCAGTGACGTCACGTGCGGGTGTTGTCGCTGGCGGCTGGTTTTAAAGAAAGAGATTACCAGAGGAAACAAGAGCTGTCGTCCGACGTCTGTGAGCTTCATTCCCAAGACGAGGGGACAAGAGCGTGGGAGCGGGCACGCGGGGAGAAAAGAAAAGAAATAGAAGCAGACAAAAAAGAAAAAAAAGAAAGGGGGGGTGGGGGAAGCCAGGGCGGCACCAAGACAGACAAAAAAAAGGGGGGGTGAGAGTGAAAGAAAAAGAAAGAAAAAAATGAAATTTTTAAGAAATACAGGGGCTTGGGAGCGTGTTGGGGATGCGAAAGGTTAGGAGGTATTCCGGGGGAGTCGTTGGCGGCATGTTTTTGAGGCATTAGAACGGCCGGTCAAGCGGTCAGTGCGCGAGTAACACAAAAGACACAAAAAGAAGACACAAAAAAAACATGAGTTGAAAGTGACTTGAGTAGCATAGCAGTAATGCGTCGAGTAATTTTGAAATAGTTAAGATGGCGACGAGGAGTCTGCGGTGCAATGTATGGGGTGACTCAAAGGCAGCGGCATGGTCTTTCAAGGGGCACTGCCCCAGTCGCTCAACGTAGGTGTCGTTACGGCGGCATCCAGAAATGGCGATACTCTGGGTTGAGGCACCGAAAAAGGCATATTGACTTCGGAATGTGTTGATGAGGGGGTTTAAAAAAAAAGGTTTAAAAAAAAGAAGAGAGGGGAAGGGAAGGGAGAGGGGGAGGTGGGACCGAAACCGGAATAACAAACAGGAGGGTGACGCGCGCAGAAGCGGGCGGGGGCAAGTGTACATGGAAGAAGGGGGTCGTACAGTTGGTATAGACGTAAAAACCTGAAAGAGTACATTAAATTAGGTAGTGGGCAGGAAAAAAATTTTTCGAAATGGAAGAGTAGGTGAGGTTAAGAATTAAAGTTAGCTGGTGGCCTAATGTGTTTTGTGTCTTGGTTGATGATATGAGAGTTTCAGATTTAAGTTACCGCTTTCAAAGATTCTAAGTTGCCGCGTGCCAAATTAATTCCTGTCGGGTGTAGGCAATTAAACTTGTGTATGAGGTATGATTCCGTATACTTCCTTTCGCGAGGCGAACGGAAATTTGTTTGTAGTATATAGAGCCTTGCCTTGTCAAATATATGACCATGTTCATTAAAGTGGCTGGCTACTGCTGTGGGTAAATTGTGTTTTGTGTCCGCGCGGTGACCATTGGGTCTTGTATTGATTTGTTGTCCAGTCTCACCTATGTATTGTTTGCTACAAGCGGCGCATTCTAGACAGTAGACTACGTTGCTTGATGTGCAGGTGAAAGCCGAAGTTACCTTGTGTGTGTAATTCGACGCTGTACGTTTTACTGTAGTAGTAGATTGAATGTGTTTGCATGTAGAGCACCTGGGGCGGCCACAGGGATTGGTTCCCAACTTCCTCTTTTTCTGTAGTTTGGCGTGCACAAGAACATCTTTAAAATTAGTGTTGCGTCTGTAGGCTACTCTGGGAGGGTCGGGAAAAATCTTCTTAACTTTCTGGTTGCTGGTGAAAATTGGGTAGTATTTACTTAGGATGTTATTCACGTTTGGGAGTGCGTTTGAGAATTTAGTAGTAAGAAGAGGCGTTGTTGTTCTTGTGATCCTCGGGCGGGGCTTGAGGACCTCGGCTCGATCAAGTTTGGTTGCCGCGATGTAGGCTGTTTGAAGGTCACTGTTTGGGTGGTTCCTGTTTGATAGCGTTTCTTTAAGGTGATCGAGTCTATCTATGTATCTATCACAACGGTGAGTTATCTCGAGTAACTCCAAATAATTTCGCTGCTTCCCGTGAAGCAACAAACTAGATTGTTTCAATTTCAAAGACGCCATAAAATTAAGAAAAAAAAAAGAAAGTTCGAACGAACGAAAGAAAGAAAGAAACAAACGATCTCAAGAATTTGTTTAGGTCGACTTACATATCTATTTACTGCAGTGAAAAGATCGAGTTTGACGTGCCGACCGAGAACAATGATGTGGCTTATACGTCACGTTGAAGTTGTACGGAACACTCGATCAAATAGCTTCAGATCGATATCCAACTCACTTATGATGACAGTTCGCGAGCACTAAAAAAGCCGTACACGAATTTTTCTGAAATATTTCCCGATTGAATCGACCTCAATAGGACAAATGCCACCGATAGGGACAACGCCTGCCTCCTCTCTGTCGAAAAAGAGCATCGACAGAATGCAGACGCTGCCGCCCAGAATCAAAGCCTTGACCCCGTTGAAGTGAACTACGCTACTCAAATAGAAGAACGAACGAGAAAAAACGAACACACACGGCACCCGCCGTTCGTTTTTGCAGACACCTGAGCAGCGCAGTACACTTCAACACGTAAGTCATCATCATCATTATCATCAGCCTGGTTACGCCCACTGCAGGGCAAAGGCCTCTCCCATACTTCTCCAACTACCCCGGTTATGTACTAATTGTGGCCATGTTGTCCCTGCAAACTTCTTAATCTCATACGCCCACTTAACTTTATGCCGCCCCCTCCTACGCTTCCCTTCCCTTGGAATCCAGTCCGTAATCCTTAATGACCATCGGTTATCTTCCCTCCTCATTACATGTCCTGCCCATGCCCATTTCTTTTTCTTGATTTCAACTAAGATGTCATTTACCCTCGTTTGTTCCCTCACCCAATCTGCTCTTTCCTTATCCCTTAAAGTTACACCCATCATTCTTCTTTCCATAGCTCGTTGCGTCGTCCTCAATTTCAGCAGAACCCTTTTCGTAAGCCTCCAGGTTTCTGCCCCATACGTGAGTACTGGTAAGACACAGCTGTTATACACTTTTCTCTTGAGGGATAGTGGCAACCTGCTGTTCATGATTTGAGAATGCCTGCCAAACGCCCCCCAGCCCATTCTTATTCTTCTGGTTATTTCAGTCTCAAGATCCGGATCCGTGGTCACTACCTGCCCTAAGTAGATGTATTCCCTTACCACTTCCAGTGCCTCGCTACCTATCGTAAACTGCTGTTCTCTTCCGAGACTGTTAAACATTACTTTAGTTTTCTGCAGATTAATTTTCAGACCCACCCTTCTGCTTTGCCTCTCCCGGTCAGTGAGGCTGCATTGCAATCGGTCTCCTGAGTTACTAAGCAAGGCAATATCATCAGCGAATCTCAAGTTGCTAAGGTATTCTCCATCAACTTTTATCCCCAATTCTTCCCACTCCAGGTCTCTGAATACCTCCTGTAAACATGCTGTGAATAGCATTGGAGAGATCGTATCTCCCTGTCTGACGCCTTTCTTTATTGTGATTTTGTTGCTTTCTTTATGGAGGACTACGGTGGTTGTGGAGCCGCTATAGATATCTTCCAGTATTTTTACATATGGCTCATCTACACCCTGATTCCGTAATGCCTCCATGACTGCTGAGGTTTCGACTGAATCAGACGCTTTTTCGTAATCAATGAAGGCTATATATTAGGGTTGGTTATATTCTGCACATTTCTCTGTCACCTGATTGATAGTGTGAATATGGTCTATTGTTGAGTAGCCTTTACGGAATCCTGCCTGGTCCTTTGGTTGACAGAAGTCTAAGGTATTCCTGATTCTATTTGCGATTACCTTAGTAAATACTTTGTAGGCAACGGACAGTAAGCTGATCGGTCTATAATTTTTCAAGTCTTTGGCGTCCCCTTTCTTATACATTAGGATTAGGTTAGCGTTCTTCCAAGATTCCGGTACGTTCGACGTCGTGAGGCATTGTGTATATAGGGTGGCCAGTCTTTCTAGGACAATGTTCCCATCATCCTTCAACAAATCTGCTGTTACCTGATCCTCCCCAGCTGCCTTCCCCCTTTGCATAGCTCCCAAGGCGTTCTTTACTTCTTCCGGCGTTACTTGTGGGATTTCAAGTTCCTCTAGACTATTCTCTCTCACATTATCGTCGTGGGTGTTACTGGTACTGTATAAATATCTATAGAACTCCTCAGCCACTTGAACGATCTTATCCATATTAGTAACGATATTGCCGGCTTTGTCTCTTAACGCATACATCTGATTCTTGCCTATTCGTAGTTTCTTCTTCACTGCTTTACACCCAGTACGACCTTTACACCCAGTACAACCAACTAATCCCAACCTTAGCTCGTGATGACGTTCGCAGCAACGGAATGCCTAAAGCGAGGTATTTGCATAGTATACTTACATACGCGAGGCATGTAAGCGTCATATATGCACTTTTCTGAAGGCGTAGTATCAAAAAAAAAAAAGCAAAGCATGTTGCTCTTACAGAGTAATCAGATGGTGTTGGGCTGCTGAGCACGAGGTCGCAGGATCGAATCCCGGCCACGGCGGCCGCATTTCGATGGGGGCGAAATGCGAAAACACCCGTGTGCTTAGATTTACGTTCACGTTAAAGAACCCCAGGCAGTCAAAATTTCCGGAGTCCTCCACTACGGCATCCCTCATAATCAGAAAGTGGTTTTGGCACGTAACACCCCATAATTTAATTTTTTTAATTTAGAGTAATCAGACGAATATATTTTTTGCTCAGATATATTTTTATTTAGTTATTTGCTTCTTCTTCTTTTTTATTATTGTTCGCTCCTTTTTTTTTTTTTTTTTTTTAGCGCATTGACCCGTCCACTGCTGCACGCAGAAGAGGTATCCTTCTAATGGGTTTATACGTTATAGGCGTCCCCAGTGTCAGCGCTTCATAACTTCCTCCCCAGCTCCAGAACGCAGCAGTTATACGATTTTTCAGCGGGGTGCCATATAGAAGCAATTTCGCCTGGCGCTCTTTTGAGCACACAATGAACGTGTCTTTCGTCGTCACGTGATCGCAGACAGCCATTACACAACAAATCCCACTCAGAGTGGTCAGCTTAGCGTGTACTAGCTCCCTAACACCTGAGTGATGACTTGCTTTGAATAAAAGAGCATGGGAAGGAAGTTTCCCCAGAGTAACTTGGTCGCTGGCGCACTGGAGCGAGAAAAAAAACACGAGAGGAGGCGTGGGTTGCGCCCCACGCCCGGCCTGCCTGAGGTCACTTTATCAGCGTGGTCCAGTACGCAGCGCGCGGACTGCCATCGGCACCAGCCAGCGACAGGCCAACCGGCGCAGCGTCGAATCTCGAAGCGGAAGCAGCGCTGGCGCATCCGACTGAAAGAGGGCGACCAATTCGAAGCGCTGTCGATGATAAGGCCCAGTCGCCGGTGCTCCCGAGGCTGCGGCGACGCGCGCGCTGCGCGGGGCCACCCATTAGGCCCGCGGACCGACACGATCAGCGTTCGCTGGCTCGAGAGAACAGATGGAGCAGCGTTCGCCGCTAGTCCTTCCGCGCACGACAGAGTCCAGAACAAAAGACATTTCCACCTGCTGTGCGTGCGACCGCCAGCGGCGAAAGCAGCAGCGCCGTCAACAGCGCGCCGAGCACGACGCGATGCTGTAAAGCCCGTGCGGCGTGTGCTGCTTTTGCGGCTGCTATGCGCGCCGCTGTATAGCCGCGCTTTCATTGAGAGCGGTGCACACCGAAGAGATTGCTGTGCACCGAGCGCACGCGCCCTGTTCCGGTCGTATTTCTCTCCTAAAAAAACCGAAATCGGCCATTCGATACCGGCCTGAGGCGCCTCCGGAAGAACGTCGCCGGCATTACTAATACATTTTGAAACGCCCCAACCAGAGTCCCAAAGCGCATTAAGAAATCGCAGCCTCTCGCTTACCAAGGTTTCCGTTCGGACTGCAGCCCGCACATTTCACGGCCCTCTCGTAGAGCGTAGCGGCGCCATGTCGGAACAGTCTCCGGAATCTTGGCGAGATCTGCAAAAGTGGAGCTTTGCGCCAAGTCTGAAAAAGGTTTGCGCACGTCGCTGTGATCGACTGGCGGTGCGACTCATGGATGGTAGTGTAATGCAGTCTTTAAATTACAGGTATAGGTCAGTTAGGGCGTATGCTCACACAAAGATTATTTGTGCGCAGTTTATTCCACCAGTTCCTTATTTTAATTGCTCGAGCACGATTCGTTAGATAATAAGATTAAAATTATAATTTATCACAAAACGTTTCTAGCCCATCAACAACTCACAAACGCTTACACTACAATTCAGTCCAGCAAAGCCATCTGAATGTGTAGCTGACTGAGCACAGATTGCTTCCGGCGCTTTATTCCTCATGAACATGACAAGTATTGTTTCGTCTCTGAGGTAGTCTCGCGTCCATTCGCAACATTAAAACGCCCGTCCGAAGACGCCAGTTTCATGCCAACATGTGCTTGTCGTGTTGCTCCTGCGGCACTAACGAACTTGGTGACGACATTCGTTGAGGATTTGCGCTGCCGCGATATATATATATATATATATATATATATATATATATATATATATCGCGCATATATATATATATATATGCCGCATATATATATATATATATATATATATATATATATATATATATATATATATATATATATGCCCTTAAACGCTTGACGGTGTCAGCATACGGCTCGCGCCGGTAGTCCGCATTATTCCCGAGCCACCAACAGCCCACAAAGTGACATAATTTGTCAGGAAAGGAGAACGAGAGGTGTCTTCGTGTCTACGGCAGAACCAACTTGTAGCCGAAATGTGAATGAAAGCCGAGGGTGACCAATAAAAGAGACCATTCGTAAACATTCGCTACAAGTCTCCTCCCGAAACTGCATCTAAGTACCCGCTCTTTGCTGCGTAGAGCGCGTGAACGGTCCGTTTCGGCAAAGCGAAGGCGTTGATTATTGGCATATTCTAGTGGTCGCTTGATAGCGCTCTGACGGTGCCATGAAGGGGGTGCAAAACAGCTTTAAAGCTGTTACAAGACCAGCAAGGTATTGAAGTGATGATCTTGCTTCCTCCCCATCAGTAGCACCCGCTTGTAACGCTTAGTTGCTGTTTTACGTGAACTTTGCAGCGCTGCCAGAGCGCTCTGAAACGACCACCCGAATATGCCATAAGCGGCCCTACGGCTCGCAACAGTCAACGCACGCGTTCTTGCACATCTGTGTTGCCAAGCAAGCAGCTGGGCGCGCTGTCTCAATCCCAGAAGCGGCCGCCAGGCGCCGCCTGCATACACCAGAGATTGCTGCTCGAGCGCTCTACACAACAGTGAGCCGGTCTGTACCCTACGTTTTCGTCGAGCATATAGAATGACGTTCGTTATGCTAGTGTCTTCGCCTTGGTAACTCTTTATGTTGTCAGGCGCTTCGGCTGCAGTGGCGCATTATGCAGGGTGTTCAAAGTTAACCTTTATGGTTTCCTTAAAGTTATGCACTGGGAGGCACGTGAAGAACACCTGTGCAGATAAGTTATGTGGCGAGGGGTACACAAAGTGAGACGATAATTATCGCTGTCAGCAGCCCAATGAACTAAAATTGAATAATTACCTTTATGTTGACTGTAGTAAGTGGGTATGTTCGTATTGAAAAGTTAGAGGCGGTCGTGTTTCTCACCGCATCAGTTGGAAGAATTCTTCTAGCGTGTCTGCGCTCCGAGTTATACGACTGCAAATTTGAGTTGTCGTTCGCATGATTACGCATGCATTAGGATCGGCGCAAAGCTCTTCCCTGATGTGACGCGGCTGTTGCGTGCGGCGTTTAGTCTGACAACGGGGCGGAGGCATTGGCAAAGATGATAACTGTCCCTTTTCCCCTCTCGGCTGGCGAAATAATAAGTCGAAGAACCCGGAACCGTCGTCGTAACACGCGACCGCGCAGCCTGTAACGATGGTGGCAGCTGCCATGTCGAGATAATGGCGCGAGCGGAGAAGCCGGAGGGCAGTGCGCGTGCGTAATGGCGACTAGACGAGCGGGTATGGTCCTTGGCTGGGCTACCCAAATAATGTGACTGCTGATTTTCAAGTATTCTAAGTTTTTTTGTAATCAAGAGCAACAACTGCACGGCACACCGCGATGCCATATCTTGATTTCGCCAGCCGAGAGGGGAAGGGGGACAGCTATTATCTTTGCCTATGCCTCCGCCCTGTTGTCAGACTAAACGCCGCACACAACAGCCGCGTCAGGTCAGGGAGAAGCTTTGCGCCGATCCTCTCTTGCATGCGTAATCATGCGAACGACAATTAAAATTTGGAGTTGGATATCTCGGAGCACAGACAGGCTAGAAAAATTCTTCCAACTGATACTGTGTAGAAACACGACTGCCTCTAACTTTTCAATACAAACATGCCCACTTACTACAGTCAACAAAAAGCTGATTATTCAATTTTAGTTAATTTGGCTGCTCACAGCGATAATTGTCATCTCACTTTGTGTCCCCCTGGCCACATAACTTATTTGCACAGGTGGTATTCGCGTGGCTCCTAGTGCCTAATTTTAAGAAAACCATAAAGCTTAATTCTGAAAACCAGGTATTATAGTCATGGGTAGGCGTGAAGAAAATCAGCGTATACGTGTACTATGCCACACGTGCTTTTTCGCAATGGACCTTGACAGGCAAATGGGAAATATGGAGTGCATACATGTTCTAAATGGCGACCATAATGCTACCGAGCCCGTTCGAAATCAGCAGGCAAAGAGATGTGAAGATTTCGTCATTTTCTATGGGAAATACGGGAAATTCACCTGGGATTTTCTGAAAATGATTAATTGCGAAAAAAATTAACATAAAGTGAGGTGGACGGTGCCACGATGATTTCCAGTTGGTCTGTATGTACCGGTAGTGCACCACTTACTGACACTATAGTGCTCGACGTTTGTATGTGGTGTCGCGGCATCTTTCATCCTTCATCAGGTGTAGCACGCAAGACCTTGTCGGGATTTCTGGGTGATGCGGCCGTTCTCAGACTGTAGTACCATGCCCAGGAAGATACGTGATGCACACATTTGTCTAGAGCTCTAGAATCTCTAGACGCGCGTCAAAAGACCTAGATATGCGCTTGCATATGTAGCTATTGCACTGCGCACTACGGAAGAGATGTTCCTTCGTACTCTGGGCGAAGGAGAACTTTCCCAGGAAGAGCGTTGTAGTTGCAAGTTATTATTATTATTATTATTATTATTATTATTATTATTATTATTATTATTATTATTATTATTATTATTATTATTATTATTATTATTATTATTATTAACAACTTATTAGTAACAAAATTATTAGTAACAACTTCATGTACGATTTTCCAGTATGCAGATGATACGTTGCTTGTATCTAAACACATGCAGTACGAAGCAGCTGTCGCTTTACTTCAAAGCGACATAAAAAATGTGATGAACTGGTTTAAAAAAAACCGTATAAAAGTAAGTGCTAGGAAAACTCGATTAGTATGTTTTAGAAATCCGTTAAAGGCTCTAGTAACAAGTCAACATGTTTTCCTTCACGGTTCTGATTGCTTAGACTGTGTTTGTGCCCCAGTACAATATGCGGATAGTGTCAAGTACCTTGGAGTATACTTTGAGACTGACTTATCATGGAATATTCAAATGGCTCAAATTTGTGCGCGATTACGTAATGTTGCATGTGTCCTTTACCGTATCAGGAGTTATGCACCTACCAAGATTAAAAAAGTGATAGTGCATGCTTTAGGCTACTCGCATATAAGGTACGGCATTCCCTGTTTTTTTAATTGCAGCGGATTTTGGAAACATAAAATTGACAACCTATTAAAAAGCATACTAAAAAGTGTCGCGTACAACCAAACCACAAATAACTTATTTCGAGATTTAGAAATGCCTGATTTCGAGTCTCTGTTTCGTTCAACAATTGTGATGCGTTATTTCTGGAGCAATACTTTCCGAGAACCTGTCCATAAAAGTGTTGCTTTGCGTAGTCATCCCAGATATGTAGTTCCTCGGACAAGAACTCGTTATGGAAAAGGACAAAGAAGGTACTATATCCCCCACCTGTTTAATAACCTTCCCAGTGCTGTACTGGATCAGACAACTTTGTCGGGATTAAAAAAGGCCCTCAAGGCAATGATAGAATAGATTTCACATGTATAAAGTCTCTGTTGTTGTAGTGTGATCTTCACCGAAATGAATGTCAGACTGTTTCCGCTGTTTTCACGATTTGTTTTTTTTTTCTTTTTTCGTTCTCGATAGGTTGTAAGTTTGTTTACATATTGTGCTTTGTTTACTCAATTTTCATGGTTGTTGAGTGCTACGTGTTTTCATTTGAACATTAAGTGTTGTTTACTGGGCATGTTTACCTGAAAAACCTGTGATACGTTCTTTTCTAATTTTTTTTTTTTTGACATTTGGTTTGTCTGTAATAAGGTACATAATGCATTGCCCTGACTGCCAGGTTTCTGCCATACAAGCCCACAGAAGGCTTCGGCAGACCTAGCAACATTATATGTACAATTTGATTATTTGTAATAAAGATTATTATTATTATTATTATTATTATTATTATTATTATTATTATTATTATTATTATTATTATTATTATTATTATTATTATTATTATTATTATTATTATTATTATTACTATTATTGAATCACATGCTCTTGAAATTCACCGTCCTTATTATCCCAGTTGAGGTGGATATAGTGCTCGTGCCACTGCTCTCCGCAGGGTGTAGTAGCTCCGTAGGAGGCTGTGATGTATGGACCCTCAAGTTATCCGAATGCCGTATACACCTGGCACTGACGGGCAGTGATTAGCCCTCGGGCGATTCGTATTTATTGTAGATGTCGTATACACGCCCCTTCCCCGTCATGTCCGGCTGAAGCTCGAACACTGTCCTGTCAGAAAGTGGCATTGTTCCCGAATGTTGGGCAGTCCAGTGAAATAAGCAAGAGAGACAGAGAAAACCAGAAACGCATAAATATGAGCCATTTCAAGGAGGTAGGCTGACCTGGCGTAAAAGTTGTTTAAGAGCCCGTGCCAGAAATAATAAAAGCGAAATCTCTTCGAGCTGACCGCCATCCCCAGGTGCTATAGTGTTTGTTTCTTGCCTCTGTGCCCAGCGGGCTGAGGTCTCTGGAGAATAACAACACGGGCCGGCCAGGCCAGCCCGCGGCAACGCGCTTTTACAACTGGCCGACATAAATGAATGATTACCTTTTAGCGCGAGGCTAGCGCCACAGAGGAAAGCAGCGAGGTCTTCAGGTCACTCTTTTGTTTTGCCGTTACGGATTCCTGAGAGAAGTAATTACCCACACGGCAGGCACCCGTGAGCGCCAAACAAAGATAAGCCAAATGCTACATAGAACGCGGGAGGACGTAACTCGGAGTGCTCTACGACGAAATAGGCACTCTCACGAGAGCGCATGGACACCAGAGCGACCACCTCAGCACCCATGTCAGAATCCACCATGTCATCGTGTTCCTCTGCCGGAGGAATACGACGACGGCGATGCGGGTCCCTTGACGTGCCCGAGTTATGCCGTGTCAATCAAGCATACGAAAGGTACAGATGCATTTCGAAACGTGACAGCACGCCATTATGCACGATAAGCAAATGCGATAAGATCAAGAGGGGCAGTGCTTTCAGCAGTGCCGGCCGCAGATTTCTCTGAGAGGCATAGCTGTAGTGTAGAGGCTGCATGAATATTTGATTATAACCATAAATGTGCCGGGGTCCTTTGCACGCATTCTTCCCATGTAATGCCGCTCACACGTATCGTGCAAGAAATAATTAGCTTTGTCCTTAATATTAAACGCGCAGCTTATTCTGCAAAGCGTTGTAGCTTCCTTTGTTCTCGCTTACCTGTCTACTTTGGGTGAATTGACTGTATGCAAAACCCCGAGAATGCACAAGAAGCGGAATGACATTGGCGATGCCATGTCGGATGCCAGCCAGCGACGAATAGAGTGCCAAATTCCACCTCCTGCACTTATTGCCGCCAGTTAACCTTGTTATACAGGATAACTTACTAAACAACTGGCGAAGGTCGTCAAATGCCTGTGCTAATATCAAGGACGAAAGATGGAGAATAAAAGAAGCAGCAAGAAAGTTAACCAGAGAACAAATATGCTTCTGTACACTGTGTGGGAAGGAGGTTGTGTAGGAATAAATGGTGAAGGAAGAATAAAAGACGGGGGTCCCGTAGGCGTCCTTCCAGGTATAGCGATTTCTGAAGTACGACCAACGATTTTTTTTTCCTTGTTTTTTTAACCATAACACAATCATTACAGCCACATGTTTCCACTGCTGCTGGCATGGCCATACCGATAGGTATGGCAATGCTCTAGCTATCTTTTTCTTACTATCTCTTTCTAGCTCTATAGCCATCTTTTCTTTCTGAAATAATTTTATATCTTTCATGTCCATGTAACCACCTCCTTTAGGTCGGCGTGTTCGACAAAGATATGAAGAGAGAACATAGGCAAAAAACCGCACGGGCCGAGCGCTAGAGTACAACAGGATCGCCTTGTCATCTGCTATCCTGCTGTTTGAAATTAGGCAGGACATGCCTGTAATTGAAGCGAGACTGACATAAGCGTCGAAACTGCACTCTTGTCTGCTCTCTGCGTACAAGGAAGGCAACAACTGAAGAACAAGTCTTCCTCCGGCATTTGTTATGGAAATAGATTGGTAATTTCGAATATGGTGGTTGGGTATAGTCGTTGTCAGATGCATTCAATGTGTTTGTGGAGACAGATGCTTCTCATGTCTCCGTCTACCCTTGTCTTTTTGCCCTTTTCCCGTCTCCCTGTGCAGAGTGGCCAACCGGACAGGTAATTTGATTAAGCGCTCTGCCTTTCATCTCATATTTTCTCTCACTCTCTCTTTCTCGTGATGCACATACTTCTGTGAGAGAGAAGGTCACACGGTCGTGCTTGTGACCACTTCGGCCTCTAATATTATGCATAAGAACTGACAGCAAGCGCATTCGCTACATTTCGCACCCGCCGTATAAGATAACCTGGGCCGACAACTAATTAATTGGGCACGCTGCTTGTTCAGAAGTTCCTGTGCTTTAAGGAGTTCAAAAAGGTCTGTCGTCACACTGCTTGAAATAAACTTTGCAATGTTGCCAACGAAGTTTCAAGTGTCGCAGGTCGACCACGAGGCTTGCCTGTACTTTTATGGTTATTGCGCGTGTATGCCGAACCCTTTCGCAACCTTAGCGGAAGCGCGGCCTACAATATATGCCAGCCTCTTGTCCCGTAGGGCGAATGCGTAGTGAATTGCACGACGCAGAGTGGATGAGCGGACCAACTTTGTTCTAATGACCACAGCGGCACTGGCTGAACGTCGAAGCAGCATTTGGTGAAAATGGGATTCGTTCATTCATTCCGCTTTAACGCTATTAATTAATTCTATTTCATCGCCAAATTGCTATAGTCAGTAGCAATTTACAGAATAAGGTAGCCTAAAAATGTAAAAAAAAGAGTTGCAGTTCCGCCCGAAAGGCCAAGCATCGATTGCGATAGCAAATTAGTAGCCAGCTGTACGAAGTAAGAATACTAGTTTTATCGGCCGTATAAACTTGGAAACGTTCGCTTACTAACTGAATTAACAAGACCCGCCGCGGTTGCTCAGTGGCTATGGTGTTGGGCTGCTGAGCACGAGAGCGCGGGATCAAATCCCGGCCACGGCGGCCGCATTTCGATGGGGGAGAAATACGAAAACACCCGTGTACTTAGATTTAGGTGGACGTTAAAGAACCCCAGGTGGTCGAAATTTTCGGAGTCCTCCACTACGGCGTGCCTCATAATCAGAAAGTGGTTTCGGCACGTCAAACCCCATAATTTTTGAATTAACAAGCACGGTGTCAGCACGCGCAGGCAAACATGAACACATCACACTCGATGACCTGACCATGGACACTCGCCGTCAAAACGGTGGAGTGAGCAAGCGTGGCAGCAACAGCAAGCGAAGTGACCTTCGTGCTGTATATCTCTTCAACGCAAACAGCGGCGAGAACTCATCCCACACAAAGGTATGAGCTGTCTGCAGATCGCTTTCCAGATACGGCGCGCGCGACCGCGCGCCGCCGCACAAAGTCCGCAGTTGCTGGCGCAGTATAGCAGCCGATCCACCCTCGCGCCCGCGCTGCCGCTCAACTTTCCACCCTTTCGCGCGCGAGCTTGAGCCGCGATCGTAAGTTCCCGTTGCGCCCGGTCGCGAAATACGCAGTTGCTGCCGGAGACCCACGTGCTTTTGCACGACGGAAGGCGCGCGGCGCGTTCGCTCTCCACTTTCCTCCCTCGCGTGCGCCAGATAGAGCCGCTCTCTGATGATACTTGAGTTAATTCGCAGGACTCGAAACGAAAAGGCAACTTTCGAACTTTAAAAGAAACGGTGCGTAAATTTACTACCTTTATGGCTCGTCTTCTGCGATGGCTGTGATCACTGGCTATGATGGCTCACCGGTCAGGGCCCCGTTGAGATGGCTGGAGCCACGGCCTTCCGAAGCAGCCTAACCGTGTCTTCGATGTGTTGCGCGGAAGTATCCTAGCAGTAAACTCTGATACTGCTCTTCGCAGACTCGCAGTGTCTTGCTTCAGTCTTCCTCACGTAATAGACCTGATGAAACCTCTTTTTTTTTTTAACGTTCTTTAGTAGAGCGCACACAAATGGCTGGCACGAGATAGTGAGCTGTATATACCATGCGCATGACCAGAGCGTTCTGCGTATACTAGCTCCTTGCATTTCGTATAAAAGTTCTATGCGCTGAGTATTTAGCTTAAATGAAGGTAAATAGGAATACTATATAAATAAATAGAAATAATAGAAATAAATATAGTTAAATAGAAATGCTATAAATAAATCGAAATAGAAATCTTTCTATAGAAGACTATATATATATATATATATACCAGAAAAAAAGCAATTCTGGGTCCGGGTAAATATTCGCAGTGAAGCAGACGCGCGTATGAAGCGGTTTCTTGACGTTTCGGCCGGGGTCCGGCCTTCTCATGAAGGCCGGACCCCGGCCGAAACGTCAATAAACCGCTTCATACGCGCGTCTGGTTCACTGCGTGTATATATATATATATATATATATATATGCAAGTCGGACCACATCTCACGGCTCCCGGCTACTACAGGTGTGGATATCTACTTGCGCCACGCGATTTCGGAAACAAATATCAGTGCATCATATTTGGATAATTGCACTTTGGTGAAAGAATGGTTTAATCATGCTTGCACACACCAACGGAATTATTTTAGCTCGCTCCTTTTATTCGAGTTTCTGTCGCCAGTGAGTCTTGTTTCGCCTTACCCATAGATATACAAACGGAAGAGGCCTGCCTCCAATGAAGGCTGTGAAGATCGCCGTCTACTCGTTCCGTGAGCCGATGCTCAGAAAAAAAAGAAAGAAAGGCGCTGTGCTTGGGGCATCCTCCGTAAGTTGCGAATTACCGATTAGCAGCGCCTAAGGCATTAAGTAGCGCCTGATAAATTTGGACACGAGCCTCATCAACGCGGAGTGGCGGTAGTTAGTGTTTCGTTATTGATGAGTAAGATATATCGGCCATTAGTTCGGGTAACGCCCTGAGCAGTGTAGACAGGTATTGAAATTGCTCGCACTTTGTCCCAGTGCGTACGAATGCCTTTTTCTGGTGGGCTTTCATTCGCTTCTGCGCTGACGGTCAGCCATCTCGATGGGGGTTGGGGCAAAAAGGAGAGAGCGATTCATTTCGCCGAGAAAAGGCTTTGTTGGGAGACTGGCGAGTCGGGCGCCTTCTTTAAGAAAATTCCGACTACTTTGAATAGCGCGTAAACGGCAAAATGGGAAGCCGGAGAAGCGCACGAAACCGGATCAAATGGCGAAGGACTGTTTGGTCAGGGCTAGCTGAGCGTGCGTGTAATGACCAGCAAGGAAAGCAAAAAAAGGATAAAGGGAGCGGTGAACATCTTTTATAGTAACCTATTTCGGCTCATTTAACTGCTAAATAATTCTCCTCGCCCCCTTGTGGGTGTTAACACTTTTGCGATGGGTTGAACTTATCTGAAGGGAGAGTGCAAGATATTAACATAGCTGCAAGAAACCTCAAATAATCTTGTCTGTTCCTTGAGCTTTGGCTCCTTCCGTCAAGCAAAGCATTTTCCGCCTCGTGCGTTGCTGGATTCTTCTCGCTGGTTTCACCGACTGCCTGTAAGATGTAGGGGGAGGATGGCATTTTATACAGGAGGATCTAGCTTTGGAAATGAATGCCCGAACTGAAGAATTTCCCTCTAGCCTGGGCGGCGCTACACATGCCACCGTGATAAACGTGGAGTCAGTGGGCTTCGTATCACTGATGCTTCTACCAATAGCGATCGATGAGCTCAGAAGGTGCGAAAAGTACGGTGCCTCAACTTGATCAAATCCACCTCACACCTGTTGAGCAGTCCTGCTACATCACGCAATTAGTGACGTTTAGACGGCACCCGCCGTGGTGGCTTAGCGGCTATGGTGTTGCGTAGCTAGGTGGCGGGATCAAATCCCGGCCGCGGCAGCCGCATTTCGATGGGGGCGAAATGTAGAAACGCCCGTGTCCCGCGCATTGAGGGCACCTTAAATATCCCCTGATGGTCATCATTAATCCGGAGTCCCCCATCACGGCGTGGCTTATAATCAAATGGTGGGTTTGGCGCGCAAAACCCTAGAATTCAATTCAACTTAATTCAGATGTTTAGACGACACCTCGGTGTCATCATGTAACTTTGGAAGTGTCTCGCCTCTCCCTTCTGAAAGTCCGGGACCCCTGTTGGAAGATTAAGTCATCCATTTTAACTCAAAGAACCGCTTTACGTTTTTAACGCGGTATGGAGGAATCTTACTGTTATTTTTCCAGTTAATTCTGGTGCGCAATCTAGGCCAGAAATGAAACTAAGTTTACTTGCAACAAACATGCCATATGGCTACTTCGAGGCCCGCCATGTATGGATTTTGAGCGGTGAATATTTGCATGGCCGATACGTTTCTCTCAGTGTACATCTCCTCCACGCGCAAAATTACACAGTTCTGAGGGCAGGCGGAATTGGATAGCACCTCTCATTAGGCAATCTCGTCCCATCTACATGTGAAATCCAACGAGACAGTGCTTCAATGTGCTCCCATCGGCCTACTTCCTTCGGATATACAGACATTCATGAAACTTTACTGTCTGTAAAGCAGAGACACCAGCACCTCGCTTGTGGCTTCGAAATCAATGAACACGAACGCGTGTGATTTGTTTAGCGTTAAATGTATTCTTCAGAATAAATAGACAGTTTTAGTTTATCGTTTGCAACCGAAAGTAAACGCATTGCGTACGTAAAGAAATAGCGTCGTGCTCACTGCGCATTCTCCGAACGTTATGGGGTTTCTGCGGTTTACGTGCGCTATGATATGATTATGATATTATGACGTTATCTGGCGAGTTTAACGTTCGTAATGTTTACGGACGCTAAGAAATAGCGTTTTCGAACATGGCGGCACCCATGGCTCCCGCTTCACCGTGAATTCTCGTGATGGTAGCGCTACGCTCTCACTCGTGTTGACCGCCAGTAACTATTGAAATGAGGTTTCGCTTCCTCTAAACTCCCCTGAAACGCTAGTTATGAGCGCTTAGTGCGTCCAATTTTCGAAATTGTTCAGCGATTCCGGTGTCCGTAGGCCTAAACGAGACGCGTCTGCATATCGACAACAAGACGGTTGCTAATGGATTGCCTTGGCTTGGATACGTTTGGCACGAGGCACCAGACGGCGCGCTGTCTTCTAACGTATTCCTTGCGTTTGCGTTATTGCACGTTAAACTAAATGTCTTGAAGGGACGCGCACCGTAACGTCCCGCAAAGGTGCTTGCGTTTAACGTAGATATGGAAACAAAACCTATTCTACAACTGTCTAATGCTGTTTTGACTGCAGAGTCTTCATTTTGCTGACGTTAGCTGTTCGCAAGTTACGTCACACTGGGTACGCCCTTGCACGTACAACATTGCATAATCAGTGGCGCCAGCGCCAGTGCGCATGCGCAGAATGTGGCCACCGCGGTGGCAGTCACCACGCACCATGCGCAGGCGCCATTGATTGTGTTCCGCCCTACGCTTCCTCCTTTGGAATAAGGCCGGAACGAAGGCACAAAGAAATCACCACCCAAGCACTCCGTGCAGATAGTTAACCAGCGAAGCTGAAACGTGCGGCACCGGTGTTTATCACTGGGTTAATCCCGACGGTTCATTAAACGATGGCACGGTAGGCTGCCGGATCCTCGGTACGCAGTTGCTGCCTGCGTTCGGCTGCACGAGCCTGTTAATGTGCACGGGCTGCAGCATCGGCACTGCGTAGACGAGCTCGTTCCCGGTTCTGCTCGCGGCGTTGCTGATGGAAAGCTGCCTGCTCCTAAGGATTACGTATGATGCGTGGCCTACCCGCTTCGGAGCCGGAGAGAACTGCTGCGCGCGCGCTCGGCTACGTTGGAGAGTATCGACGTCACTACTGACGCAGCTAATCCAACACCGCCTAGATAGCCCAAGGCCTTTTCACTCCGATCCGAGACGTCATGTCGCCTGGCCAGACTGTCATAGAATCTAATCGGGATGCTCCCGAGTAGGCAACAGTTATTTTGACGCCACTGCTTTCATCACGCCAGCCTTGTCAATGGAATTTCCGGTCCAGGTAGCGTAACGTCATGGATCAGAGTAAACAGGCCTTGTGATATATATCTAGGTGGTGTTGGCTAATCGCGCGCCAATGTTTCTCTGTCTCTCTTCCGCGCATGCGCATGGGGTTGCGCCGAAGGAGTTTGCGGCGTACAGGCGACCCACAGACGGACGGATGGACGAATCGGCTAGCCGTAGACAGCTTCGCTGTAAAAGTGGGACACGTGTTCTTTTCTGCGCCGGCAACCTTAGAGTGCGTCGAAATAGAGCGGCCGCGAAAAAATATTATAGGAGCTTTACGTACGAAAACCACTTTCTGATTATGAGGCACGCCGTAGTGGAGGACTCCGGAAATTTTGACTACCTGGGGTTCTTTAACGTGCACCTAAATCTAAGTACACGGGTGTTTCCGCATTTCGCCCTAATCAAAATGCGGCCGCCGTGGCCGGGATTCGATCTCGCGAACTCGTGCTTAGCAGCCCAACACCGTACCCGCAAAGCAACCACGGCGCGTCGCGGTCGTGGAAGGTGAGCCCGCCGGAATGATCAGCCCTGCTCGACCTTTTCTCCGTTGCAATATGTCGTGATTTTTCGCGGGTATAAATTTGTTAGGATGTGCACGAGTGCGTCACAGAAGACCAAAGCCATCGTTAGCTGGTATTCTTCGATGGTAGAACGGAAGATCTTCCCGGTCGCATCGACGAGTGAGAGAGAGAGCAATTAAAATAAATTCTGGCGCTTATGTGCTAAAACCACCACATGTTTGTGACGCGCCGCACGCCATAGTGCGTGATTCCGGATTATTTTTTGATCCCGTGGGGTTCTTTTATAGGGACACTAAAGGTTACTATTAAGTCAACGTGGACTGTTGAAATACCATCCCAGAAACCTCGAAACGCTTGTTTCGTGCCAAGGAGAGACTTATTTTAAGAGAAAATGCGTTCTGAAGCGTCCGCGTACCTCTAGCGCAGTTCAAATTGCCCGCCCTCCGATCGAGGAGTACTGACATCATGGTCTCATAGTGACGTTGCGCCATCGGTGAGTAGAACGGCGTCCGCAGGCGGCGCTACGGCTTTTCTGCGCAAAACGCAAACGCGCGGCCAGAAACAGAGCCAAGACAGAGCCGACAGCAGAGCGAAAGCGGGAGTATGGTGGCTAGCGGAAGGAGAAACGCGCGACCATAAGCTGGTACTTCATTCTATAACGCAAACTTCGACGCTCGTCGCAATGGACCCTGACAACGACAGATTGGCTGGAGATGGTTGGCTCAACTTCAGCGATTTGAGCACCCACGAGCGCGACCTGCTGCTGAGGGCTCGCGCTGCCGGCGTCGTTGCGTACTACGACGGCGGCCTCGACACCGGCTCTCCGGAGCGGGAAAGCAACAAGGGCTTCCCACGACATCACATGGACGTGGCATTCTCGCTGCTTGTTCCAAATGAAAGTTTCGCGAGCCAGCAGAACCCGCACAGCACGACGCGATAACGAAACTACTGAAACTCCAAAGCGTGCGCGGCGCAGAGTCGAGCGCGCACAGTCCAGCGAAAACGAAACCTTTCGACCACCCATACTACTGAAGGGTAACGTCAAAATGTTATTTTTTCTTAGAATCGAATAGACCTAGACAAGTAGCATTTTCTTCCGTCTTATAATCGAATGAAATGATATTTTTTAATACGAGTAGTTGAGTATTAGTAACACAAATTATGAGGGGTGCTTTCGTCATCGGGCTAGTACCGGAATGTCGCTGGGGGGTCTCAAATTTCTCGGTTACTAAAGCTCTGTTCGCGATTATATTGACGCCTTAGACGTTCTAGAACATTGCTCTACCACTTTAACTTGACTTTCTGGTAACCTTTAGAGTCCCTTTAACCAGCACCCAATGCACGGTACACGGGCTTTTTACATCTCGCCCCATCGAAATGCGGTCACCGCGAGCGTAAATCGAACCCACGACCTCGTATTTATCAACGCAACGCCACAGCCGCTAAGCCACCGCGGCGGGTCAGAGAGAGAAAGGATGAATAGAAAGGCAGGAAAGTTAACGAGAGGTGGTTGTGGTTGCGTAGTGTGCACGGGGGGAAGGAGTAGGGGGTTAAAAAGATAAAGAGAGTGGACGGAGAGAGAGAAAAAAAAGAAAAAGAAAGCTAACGAACTCGAGAAGACATAACGTGGTCTCTGCCTGAATATGTCGAGTATCCCACATGCTTGTTAATACCAGAGAAAGAACGTCGCAGTTGCTGCAGCTTCGATGAATGGCGTTGCAATGGTCGCATACAACTTTATTGAAAGGTCACTTTTAAACAGCACGAGATGGCTGCAGGCATCGAGCGATCCACACTGGAGGGATCTATAGAGCACATAAAGAACGTTTTGGGTTCTTTGTAGTGATTGGTTAATGTAGTGAGTTTTTTATGATGTTTTCTATAAGGGCTGGTAGTTAAAATTTTGCAAAGGCATACCCCACATTATTGCGGACGCTCCGGATACACATGTTCAGATCCGCGCTACAACCGCTGTACAGCGGAGAAAGAAACGCGCACATTGCGGCTCGGTGAGCCACGTCGGCGAGGCGATTCTCAAACGGGGCAGCGGGGCGGAGCCTCAGTGTGACGCTAAGCAGAGACGACCATAGCGAAGCATCCAGTGCTCGGGAACTGACAAATAGCGGCGACTCGGCGGAAGAGAATGCCCAGCTTCTCCTCGCTGTTACGGCCAAGATGATAGCTCAGGTCCCTTGCGTTCATACACGCGGTAGCCTGCACTGGAGACGACGAAGAGCAAATATAGAAAAGAGAGAGCGCTTGGCTCTCGCGGAAATTGCTGCGAAGAGCGTTGTTTCACGCTTGCTTCTCCAGCGGCACCGTTTCTCCTTACTGGTTACGGCCCGGGTTCTCTCTCTCTTGACAGGCAGACGATGCGCGTAAGTCATTTCGATCTGGAGGAAGGGTTCGCCCTTCGTATGAGCATCGGCGTCGCAACTGTGGTGGCGGCGCTGCTCTCAAGGAGCTCCGCTGGCGGAGCGAAGTCGCCACGTTGCCAAGTAAGGTACATAGTGCCAACGTCTCGCCCCGCTTTCATCGATGCCGTCCCTGCTGCGGCTGCAGAGCTTGCCCGACACGAACAATTCTCCCGGGGCTCGTTGTTTCAGTATTCCATAGTTAATGTACGATTTGCGCCCGTCCCAAGCCGGATCCTCTTTTCGAGGCAACGGCTTCTGCAGAGAGCTCGCAGCATGAATCGTTACATAATTCAAAGCTTTCGTCCATCTTGTATAACGCGTATACTCCCCGTGCAATGCTTATTTGCGCGCATAGTGATGTTGCGAAGAAGAATGTCAGGTAGGCTTAATTCTGAAGGTGCAGGCGATCATGTATTATGAACTCGGGACATGAGACTCGGGCATCTAGCATAAATGATGACACCACCGAAAGTGAGCGCATGCATGTTCGCCGGCTCCTTTCAAACCGTCCCCGAAATTGCAATGCTTAATAACTTCCTAAAGCTGGATACAAAGTCTCAAACGAAACACAGGTGCTACACATACGACTATTGAAGGTCACAAGCCGATATTATAGGACAAACGTTATGAGAAACATCATTTGGCACTGGCTCCTCGTCGGTGGAGAAGAGCGGTGTGTCTTGCTCAAAGTGCGTCTTTATCTAGATTTGGACCCCATCGCGATTGATCTGCGCCGCCCGCAAGGGAATAACCGTGGCCGGCCACGCGCCTCAAGCGCCTGCTCGCGAGCCTCGATCTGGCGCCTATTCGTTTGTTTTATGGGCGGTATCTGCTCGTCCCGGCAACCGTGGCCAGTTAATTGCGGTCAGACGTGCGTGCTGAACCCGATCTCGAGAAGCTGTCGAGTGCTGCAAGGAGGAAAGAGAGAGAGCGTGCGCCTGTTCGAATCAGAGCAACCTTCGCGCGTTAGAATGATTCCCGGCTTTCTCGGGCGCAACGGCAATCTTTCAAGAGCCGTGCGTTTGACGAGAACGGCCCGCAACGTCATAACTCAGCGCTCCTCGGGGTTTCCAGTGGCCTCGAGCGAGGACACCCGGGGCGAGGCCGAAGGATTCCGCAAATTTTGAAAAATGGCGGCTCTTTAAGAGAGGCCCCGGCAGTCGGAGAAACTCCTCCCCACTGCCACCACTTGGGCGCGCGGGCTGAGCGGCGGCGGCGCAGGGCCGCGGCGAGCCCGATCGGCGCAGTCTAAGCAGGACGGATGGTAGGACCCGTAAGTGGCTCGATGAGGCCCCACGGGACGGGCTCGTTCGGCGGCTGCAGCGCGCCGGACACACTCCTCCGGTCGGCTTTTTTGCTCGATCCGTCCCGGCGGCGGCGTGGCGGTGCTGGTCTTATCTGGGCAGCGGCGAGTTGCCCTTTTTCCCGTCAGTGCGTCCCGTGCGGGTAACAGCCGCAGCTGCTTAACTGGCGCTCTGGAGCTCTGCGCTTGCCTTGTGCAGGCTTGGCGCAAAAGCGCAGTTCCCATGTGTCTGCCATCGCGACCGATGTTCTGCAGCGGCTCTGGCTGCAATGTCGCTTGCACGCGGCACTGGCATGTGCATCGAAATGGCGTATACACTTAGGCTTGTAATTTTTCATCTTTCACTCTTAATTTGGAGCAGCGTGATAGACCTGCGGACAGGCAGGAGGTATTCCCACTTTTTAACTGACACTTATCATCTTTCACCGTACATTTACAACAAGCAGTTGTACTAATTTTCAATCCTACAGCAACACGCGGTTGTACCGCGGAACCCGAACCAGCTGCATACCTCACCCGCTCTTGCGTCTGCTGAAGCATCATGAAGGCGGCATACTTATCGGCTGTGTCGCTCCTTAAGAATGCAGTCCTCCGCACAAGTCCTCTACAGTTTAGCTCGGACTTGAAGTACGCTTTCCACGATGATCATCGCAAGTACATAGTGAAGTACTCATATTTGTGGACAGACTGTCTACATTTTATCTCAGTAACATTGTGCAGTGCAGTGAAAGCTCTCGGTCGCGCCAACCAACCCAAATGCACGGAACCGGAAGAGGAGTTGCTCCATTGTGCGCCTCTGATCTCCCTCCGCCCGACTGAATGGAAGCATCACGGAAGGATTGTGTTACAGCGCACTATGGGCGCCTTCCCTTCTCTGGGACGCGCAGCCGTGTTTTCTTACTGATTGAGCGACACGAACCCTATAGCCTTCACTACACGGCAAAGGTTCGGTGTGTTGTAAAAGAGGCAAATTAAACACTCTTGCAAGGATAGTGTCCTTCATCCATGCGAGTAATACTCTGTGCGAGCATATGATCATTTCGACCTCTAACTGTATAGTTAGAATGGCGATGATAGGAAGTATTCCACGCAACGAGGAAAACTAGCGCACGGTTGTGCTATAACAAAGAAACAAACAAACAAAAACAAAAAAATAAAACAAATCTGATGCAGTATACAAATTTTGCAGTAATATGGGGCTCTATACCGTAAAAGTATTCCAATATGTTTCTATTCCAATCTCCTGACGTCAAATTTGCGTGACCACCGACGCAAGCACCGGGCGGTCACCCGTAGGGGTGTCTGAACAGACCAATCAAACGCTCTCCTCGTTCATAGGAGGTCACTTTTGTTTGCTTGAAAAACGAATAACATTGCCTACACTGAGCGGCTTGTCGTATCTAATTGGCTGAGAAGAGGCGAGGAGAACGCTCAAGTGGAGAGGGATTCACTGGGGCAGAGCCAGTGCACTGAAAATCGATAACCGGATGAAGAGGGTGGTGCCGGCGTCTACGATTGGTCGGCTTTCCCTTACTTAGCTTGTGGTGGCTGGTCGAAAAATCGCGGCGGCATGCAACGGAAGCTTAAGAATGACGCTAAATCTGACCCTCAGCAAAGAAGAGTTGGCAGAATGAGGTGGTAAACATGCCGAAAGTGCTCTAAAACGTTACACGGCCACGCAAGAAGCTTTATTATATGCAAATACACCCATGCTCTCCGGCAGGTGCGAGTAGCCAGCGTCTCAGCGATGGGCGGCAGTCATCTTTTATTCCTTTCGGAACGGGGCAGCCTGCGGCTATTCCGAAGAAAATTCAGTTTTGTTCGGCATATTAATGCATCTTTATCGCGTACACGTCACTTTGACACGGTGAGCTTGTGCGGTTTTGTGACGTCGCGTGACAGGCAGGTGAAGTGGCTGCAGCCCTAAAAATTTTTACCAATAGCCGAGGGCTAATGACGAAAAGCGGTCGAATCAGAAATAACTGTTTTTCTTTTTTCTGTCAAATCATGCATAATCACTGTGTACACATCATATCAGATGGGGAAGTATCGCGGTTTTCGTGACGTCGCGTGACAGACAGGTGAAGTGGGGGTGGTCGAAAAAAGCTTTTGACCAATCGTGGAGGGCTGATAGCAGAATTGGAATAGAAAAGTTTGGAATAGTTTTACGTTATAGCGCCCCTGGATTATGAATTTGATGCTTTACACAAACGTATTAACATTCTAATTATTGAAAATCAATAACATATTGCACATCTGCGCACTCTGCCTCGGCAATCATGCTTAAGAACAACCTCGCCGAGTACGCGGGCAACTCTCGGGTTCAATGCGTTTAATCTTCGCCTCTTCGTCTCTTTCTTCTTTCTTGTCGCTATCACTACGCTATGCTTACGCTGTGCCGCCATAATATGCTGCATGACATACTGAGGAGCTTGACGAGTGAGTTTTTTTTTTTTTTTTCAGTGATCATACGCGTACCATTTAGCACATGGCGACGACCTCGCGATAGGCGAACGGCGTCAGCGCTCGCTCCATCGTAATAGGAGCACGGCCGCCCTTGCAGAAGCTCCAGACACCCTAACCGTTCGGCGGCGCATACCACGCGCACTCCGTACCACTGTCGCTACTCTAATGTACACGCGGCGTGTGAGTGAAGCTAGAACTTCGTGTTTGCAACGCCGTGTTACAGCGTAAGGCATCTGCGTGCCTCGGCCGCAGCTCTTAGCGGAGCTGGTGGAACACGAAGACGTCCTGCTAAAAGCATCTATTGGTTCGCTACTTTGCGAGCGAGTCCCGGTTGCTCGTCCCTCTGCGCACATAAGCACACGCGCACACAAACACACATAATGCGCAGAGTACCAAGTGCGCTGCGGCGGCTATAGGCCAGACAACCAGACGCACGCTCCGGTTGTAAAGTTGGCAGCGCGGGCGGCTCCGGCGAAGCACGCCTCACTGACCGGCCTTCGGCTGCCAGCGATCGAGCCAGACGCGAACAAACATTCCGAGCTTGTCGGTGCCGTTCTCCGCCTCCGCGGTGGCAGTGAGCGGCCGGCCATTTCAATGCCCCACGAAGCACCGCTGCAGTTTGGAATTTGAACTGCTGGCGCGCTTGAATTCTCGCCGAGAAGCGCTTCGATTACGGCATTCCCGACTCGCGTCGCGCGTCCGCGTGTGACGGCCTCGCCGAGCACCGGCAGCTTTCTCCCCCGCACGGCCGTACCAGAGGGCCGAGCGCCGTTATTATTCTCAGAATCAAGGCGCGAACGGCCGCCGAACGTGAGCCGCGGTTGTCCGGTTGCGAGACCGGCGCGCTCCTTAATTGGACGCCGCGTGATCGGCGCTCGTGAGGTCGACCACGTTTCCTTAGAGCTGTGTGCAAAACACGTTGTGTCAGAAAGCACGCACAATGTGCGCGAATCGCGCTTTGTGACGCACCGAGACCGATGAATGCGCTACGAATTGCGGGACTACAAGAGCCTACGTAGGTCTCTTCATAGCCGGTCTGCACAGAAGATACTGCTCACGCGGGGTTTCAAGCAAAATTGGCCCGAATAGTTACGACAGCCGCGGTAATAACGGTTCAACCACAACGGAAAGGATACGTAGTACATATACTTGGACAGCTTCGGATGGATGGAAGCGTCGATATGACATGTTAAATTACTACACAGTTGTCCAGCTCGCCCTTTTGTAGCGCTTGCCGCGCATTAAGTATTTACACCATGTTATTTGCATTTGTAAACGCTTTGCTTCTACTAGTTCTGTCTTAGATAACACTTTTGCATCACCCACCTTTAATAAACTACCGTGAATTAGCATGCGGTACAAAGCATGTTGCACGTACACGCTTGCATGCGTGTATGTATGTAGGCGCACACGTTTCCCTTCTCTCACTCTCTTTGATCCGTCATCATATAGTACAGTTTGGCCCGTTCATTATATATAATGCATTTACTTCGGAATGAGTCTACACCAGCGTAGATTGGAAAGCGCTCGGTTTAGAAAATGTTATATGCCCTTTTGGGGCTTATTTTTTTCTCAGGCATTTCCTTTCTTGAGCGCTTCGTGCCTAGTACTTACGTGTCAGGAACGATTTTTACGCTGATACGAGCACACTGTTCGTGACCTGAATGTACCACGAGAGCAATTTTGAAATTGCAAGCAAGATAGATGGCGATTATTGTTTGTTGCTCGAATAAGCTCCGAAGAGGGCTAATTCATTTTAAAGTGCAACGTCATGAACGATCAATAAGGCCTCGTTTTCCAAAGATTTTGGTTTGCGGTGCACGGACCGTCACTAGGGGCCTAGCTCATATAGTTCCCCGTAGGCCACGCTTGGCGACGACGATGTCACCATTCATGGTGTCACCGCTCTTCAAGATGTGTACCGCGCCAAATAACGTATGCAGTGTGCGCAAAAGAATAATACCTGGGGCCAAATTCACAAAGCTTTTCCTTCGTAAGTGTTCTTTGTCACTGGCCGGTGGCCTTTGCTAATGATGTGTCCAGCATCAGTATTCACTGAAATTTGCTCTTATGAACAATTCTAGCATAAGACCTGTATGTCAATACGGGCCTTGATTGTTCAGTACCGATATGACTATTTAACTTGGCATCGATTTCCATCAAAACGGCGGCTTGTGTAAGCGCTCTTATCACTGCAGTAGACAACATGCTGTCCATTCACGCGCAAGAGGGGAATGCTGGAACCACGCTGGGAATATAGTCAGAGGACAGTTCCCCCGTGATGCTGGCGCTGCTAATTTTCCTCTAACGAGCTCCCCTCGTCAGGGAAGAAGCGCCACAAAGGGAAGAAACAGTTGCCGCTTCGGGGGGAGGGGGGGGGGGCGGAGACGACGCGAAGGGCTCATAGTCGTTTCCCGGAAAAAAGCCGCCCCGAACTGGTGCCTGCCCTATACTGAGAAGCAGTGGAGTAAACCATCATCATCATCAGCCTGGTTACGCCCACTGCAGGGCAAACGCCTCTCCCATACTTCTCCAACTGCCCCGGTCATGTACTAATTGTGGCCAAGTTGTCCCTGCAAACTTCTTAATGTCATCCGCCCACCTAACTTTCTGCCGCCCCCTGCTACGCTTCCCTTCCCTTGGAATCCAGTCCGTAACCCTTAATGACCATCGGTTATCTTCCCTCCTCATTACATGCCTTGCCCATGCCCATTTCTTTTTCTTGATTTCAACTAAGACGTCATTAACTCGCGTTTGTTCCCTCCCCCAATCTGCTCTTTTCTTATCCGTTAACGTTACACCCCTCATTCTTCTTTCCATAGCTCGTTGCGTCGTCCATTTAAGTAGAACCCTTTTATAAGGCTCCGGGTTTCTGCCCCGTACGTGAGTACTGGTAAGACACAGCTGTTATACACTTTTCTCTTGAGGGATAATGGCAACCTGCCGTTCATGATCTCAGAGTGCCTGCCAAACGCACCCCAGCCTTTTCTTCTTCTTCTGATTATTTCAGTCTCATGATCCGGATCTGTGGTCACTACCTGCCCTAAGTAGATGTATTCCCTTACCACTTCCAGTGCCTCGCTACCTATCGTAAACTGCTGTTCTCTTCCGAGACTGTTAAACATTACTTTAGCTTTCTGCAGATTAACTTTTGACCCACCCTTCTGCTTTGCCTCTCCAGATCAGTGAGCATGCATTGCAATTGGTCCCCTGAGTTACTAAGCAAGGCAATATCAGCGAATTGCAAGTTACTAAGGTATTCTCCATTAACTCTTATCCCCAATTCTTCCCACTCCAGGTCTCTGAATACCTCCTGTAAACACGTTGTGAATAGCATTGGAGAGATCGTATCTCCCTGTCTGACGCCTTTCTTTATTGGGATTTTGTTGCTTTCTTTATGGAGGGCTACGGTGGCTGTGGAGCCGCTATAAATATCTTTCACAATTTTTACATATGGCTCGTCTACACACTGATTCCGTAATGCCTCCATGACTGCTGAGGTTTCGACAGAATCAAACGCTTTCTCGTAATCAATGAAAGCTATATATAAGGGTTGGTTATATTCCGCACATTTCTCTATCACCTGATTGATAGTATGAATATGGTCTATTGTTGAGTAGCCTTTACGGTATCCTGCCTGGTCCTTTGGTTGACAGAAGTCTAAGGTGTTCCTGATTCTATTTGCGATTACCTTAGTAAATACTTTGTAGGCAACGGACAGCAAGCTGATCGGTCTATAATTTTTCAAGTCTTTGGCGTCCCCTTTCTTACGGATTAGGATTATGTTAGCGTTCTTCCAAGATTCCGGTACGCTCGAGGTCATGAGGCATTGTGCATACAGGGTGGCCAGTTTTTCTAGAATAATGTGCCCACCATCCTTCAACAAATCTGCTGTTACCTGATCCTCCCCAGCTGCCTTCCCCCTTTGCATAGCTCCCAAGGCATTCTTTACTTCTTCCGGCGTTACTTGTGGGATTTCAAGTTCCTCTAGACTGTTCTTTCTCACATTATCGTCGTGGATGCTACGGGTACTGTATAAATCTCTACAGAACTCCTCAGCCACTTGAACTATCTCATCCATATTACTAATGATATTGCCGGCTTTGTCTCCTAACGTATACATCTGATTCTTGCCAATTCCTAGTTTCTTCTTTACTGCTTTTAGGCTTCCTTCGTTCCTGAGTGCATGTTCAATTCTAGTAAACCAGTTGGGAGTAAAGGATCTCCTCTCCCATTCCCACGGCCAGACCCTCCCTCCGCCTTTGGGCCCGCTGGAACTTTGCGGTGTCGCCGCTCCGATATTTCGTCTAGGACAGTGTAATTCGTATTTCTTGACTGGCTGTAGTCCTGATGTGTTGTGACCTGTGTGTGAGTGGCTACTGCCAGGAGGGAGGGTTTGAACAGAGGTGTTATAATGACGGTGCGGAGATAAAAAAAGCCGCTCTGCTCCATGGAAACGAGATTAATCCAGACGCGCATTGCTAAACACTTGAGCTTTTACTGTTTTACCTATTCAACGATGTAAATAAGTTTTGTACAAGTGCTAGTAAACCTGTTCGTTTTCGTTTTCCGACCATCCAAGCTTCTGATTTCTTCAACACGAAGTCTCCGCCACGCTACCATATGGAGCCGGGTTCGATAGCCGCAATAGGACTCACGAAAAGGTTGGCTGCGTCAGCCGCACGGGTTGTAGCACGACCAGACATCTTCGCGGGAGGCTCACCCTACATAGTCCGGGACAAATCTCGTATACTGTCGTTGACGACGTTTCGTCTGTAGTTTATACCGGCGCCAATTTATTTATATGAAAATGCTAGCAGCTGCTTCTTGGTAGACAATGTGGGAGTGTTAGATGAAATAAAAAAGAAAGAAAGCAATTTCACAAAGCAAAATAATGTCCAAAGACGATTCAAACACCAGAAAATAACAAAGGTACTTATTTAGCAGACATACGTAACTCTACAGAACGTTGTCTTGGAGTAGGTAAAAGCGTTCCCCAATTGGGCACACGAGTATGGTATATCAACCTAGTGGCGAGGCTAACCTCTCCATTAACGTCAGAACACTTTCTCTCTCTTCATAAAGTTTCACATCAAAACATTTGTTTTCTCTACCAAAAACCACTATGCACCTTAACTCCCATGTCCAACAATACAACAATACCATATGATGTATGTAACGTGCAAGTTTATATACATAGGATGTTATATTTCATATGCAATTGTTAGAAATCCGAGGTCACGGGAATCAGTTTTTTTTCTTTCTGATTTAATTGCGTCGCTTGAATCCACCTAGCTGTATTTCTGCTGTCAGCAGCATAACCTGTCCAAACTTCCTCAAGTCATTCTTGTGTGTCGGATTATGATTCTAGCGTCGTATATCTATCTAAATAAGGCATAGGCAGTTGCGTATTACATTGCGGTCATGACACAGCACGCTTACAAATGAGCCCTTCGTAGGCAGCAAAATTTTCAGAATGTCGCACTTTTTCGCCGTTTTTTTCTTGTTTTCTTGGTTTTCCTTTTCGTTCCTTTTTTCCGTTTTTTCCAGTTGATTGACGATTGAAATAGGCAGCACCATAACGCTATATGTTTGTTTAGGAGCACTGACTATCCTGTCACTGAGTGCAAATCGCCAGATTCGTTCAACCTGAAGCTAAACTTCATCTAGAAGGGGCCAGAAAAAAAATTATATATATATATATATATATATATATATATATATATATATATATATATATATATATATATATATATATATAAATAAACACGTAGCTCTCTGAGTGCCCCAAAAAAAAGGAAAGCATTCTTACGCAAACATCCACAAATTTGCCGCGCAATTGCAAGCAAAGAAATAGCGAAACTAGAACAACTAGAAACTGAGCGTGCGAAACTCGGTCGTATGATGGTTGTCACATAGACTGGAAACAAATTTACACCAATTGTAGTGTTTTTATGCGTGTATAACGCACAGCCTTATATTCATTCCTAAACATGGGTGTTTTTCACAAACAAAAAGGCTTACCTAGGAAGGATTCCAAAACATTGGGCAATTACCAAGTTCTGATTTATAAAGGTCTAATATTAAGATTACGTCCTTCAGGCAGCAATAGATATCTAACTTAACAAAGAGATAAATATGCTCTCTACTCCGTGAATAAACTATCTTCTAACTGAGTATTTATTAAACAAAATCGACTATACTGCGGGATCAAATTTGCATTTGGGCACCATCTCACTAGAAGAACTGCTAAGTTACAATACGGTAACCACGGTAATAGCACATGCAGAACAGCGGGAACATGAAAGCAAACTGACTGCAAGTAGCATCGCATGTACTTTGCTAGACCAGCAAACGGCAATCAGATGACAGTAGCAAATGGCCTATCGCGACACTTCGTGAGATGTAGTCAGAGGTTCCGAATCAGTAATTATAGCCATACGTTCGATGGCACAGATCGACACGGTGAGCGCCTGTGTGCTTTGAATAAATACGCGGCCATGTGCGGACATACGCGAAATTTATTGTGCATGCTTTTGTGTGCGAGTGAGCCACACATAACCGTTAATTGAGCAGTATCTGCAGACAGACATTTGCAGAAATAATTTTGTAATGTCATTATTAGTTTTACTGCATCACCAAAATTAAGCACCCGAACACAGTTACACCCTTATCGGGTATAACTTGAGAAATATGCCTTCGTACACCCTTGGATGCTATTAAAGGCGTAGTATGGGTACCTTCGCCAGAGTTGCGCCGTATTTAAGAAAGAATTGTCAGGAATAAGGATGTGTCAAGGGCATTTTGTACGGTACTCTATCCCTAAGAATACGGAGGGTTCTGCAGCAGTCTACTGCGCCTGTTTCAACACGAAGCTGCGCGTCGTCATTATATCGACAAACAAGCGCTTAAATGCATCAAATGACGCGTGATTCCCCTTTCCTCTGTTTCGATGCCCGATGATTCGCGTATATGTTTTGCGTTCTTCCATAAGGAATCCGCCGTCTCTGCCGCTGTTATGAGGGAGAAAATAAAATAAAAGAAAGAAAGAAAGAAAGAAAGAAAGAAAGAAAGAAAGAAAGAAAGAAAGAAAGATACAGACAGGAACATTGTTGAGTTTCAATAAAAGGAAATGTCAGGCGAATCGGAGTGCGACGGCAGTGTTACCTGCCAGCGACAAATGGGACTGAGAAACAAAACAACAACGAGAAAACAAAACAAAAAAAGCGAAAGAAAGAAGCGGCTAAATATGAGCGCTTGTCGTCTCACCGACGCTGTACAATACTATCGTCGACGAAAAATAGAAGCTGGAAAGGTTCACGTCTAATAAACGCGCTCGGCTCTTCTGCCACCTAAGCCGCGGAGGCAGAACAGATGTGTGACGGGCGCGCAAATTCGACTCCTTCTTTGGCCCAAGCAGCGGAACTACGACGACGACGACGACAGGCGCCCCGTCAAGACGAGCGCCACTGATGGGAAGAGCGCCGCTCCGGGCCAGACCGGCGAAGCCCATCAAGTATTAACGCAGTCTGCGGGAGTCCGATGGGGACGCTAGTCCCATAACGGTAGCACAGTTGCCTAGGCAACGGCGCTCCTTCCCCTATCCCGCAAAGGGCGGCTCGTGTCTCTCCGCCGCTGCCACGGGGCGCCCAGCCCGAACCCGAGTACGCCTTGGCATCGGTCAAGTTGGCGGCCGCTGCAATCATGCCCCGGCACACGCACACGGGGTGCCATAGGGCAGCAATAGGCTTTTTTCTTTCTTTTTAAGTAACAGTTGAGCCTCACGAGTTCGGCCCCTACCGACCAAAATTAGCCGACTCAGCCGTCGTCTTCATTCTCCTCCTCGCCGGAGGACTGTTACGAAAGCCGCGCGATCGCATCGATGACGCGCATACGCGAGTCGGCGTCGGCCGCTCGTCTCGTGCGGGGCCGAGCGAACAGGGCCTGCTGTGGAGACCGTGCGATTACGCAACGGACGGACTTGGAGGTGCCGAATGCGCGGGAACGTGCGCTCCTGCGTGGCATGAAGTCACAGTCTCGAAACGGCAGCAATTCTCATTGCAGGAATTGAGCTTTATAAGAAACTTAAAGAGAAATAGAGAGAAATACGCTGGGTGTAATATTTCCACTGCTGCACTACAGTAAAGGGGCTTTCGTTTTTAGACTCCGTTTAGAGTGTTCGTATCGGGGTCGGTTTATTTTCTTCTTCTTGTTTTTCTTAATACTTTCTTTAGTTCCACTGCATGCACGATCACGTCCCACCGCATAGTAGGCACCAAAACAGGTGCCAATGAGTCATTACGTAAACTTATTTTACGTAAACATATTTAAGAACAGTATAGAGTCAGCGGTTAGAGACCTGCCTGGGCTTGTTCTCCTTAGCTGCATTAATGTCAATGGATCGCACGAAAAAAAAAAGCAAGGACAGTAGAATGAGCTAATTAGTTATTTAGAACATTAAAACTGGCTAATTAGCGTTTTAATTAGTGAAACGAGGGACCACATTGTTATGGAAGGAGTGAAATGCATTTTACGTAACCGCAAGAGCCTCGTCGCGCCCATAAAAACCTTGTTGGGACAATACAGCGTCAACAAGCCTTTGCAGCAGAAAGCGTGCACGTGCCCTGTAGAAGCAAATAAAATAAAATAAATAAATAAATAAATAAATAAATCTTTATGGATGTGCATCAATATCTTAATGATATATGTGTTTTCGACATTTGACAGCGTGTACCCCCATCCTTGCTTCTTTGTTTCCAATACATATTGTTCTTTCTTGATCACATTACACAAAGCACGAAGAAGGAAAGGAAGATCGCAGACTGTATTGACAATGAAAACCAGTGCAGATAATGAAAGCCCAGCTGAAAATATTGCATGCAACACATCCGCTCAACTCTTCAGCTAAAATCAATCAATCAATCAATCAATCAATCAATCAATCAATCAATCAATCAATCAAAGGTGTTCATTAAAGTGCCCAGGAACAAACTCGAGGTCTTTGTGCTGGCGCACTCAGCAAAACAATGCGCAGGAAGAACAATGCAAGTTCTCTCACACATTAACACGCACACACATAAAAAGAAGAATTTCGCGAATACAGATTTTAACAGAGCATAAAATGTGTACACGAAGAGAGTACAAAGAAAACGTGGAGAAAAAGAAGAAAGGCTTACAGAATGACGGAAAACACTACAGCTATGGGAGTTTTTGTTCAGTTATTGAAATTCCTCTGCAACTCCTTTCAGGAAAATAGTAAAGTTAAGTATGAAGATAAGCAGGCACTCTGACTGGGCGTTATATGTCGCCTGCACTCTAGATAGCGGGTCACAAAAACGTTAAGGCTGAAAGGCGCGCTGCTTGCTTGTGCTTTTCTGCGGAATGTAAAAGCGCACATTAGAAAGCAAATGCGAGCAGCAGATATTTCCATGTATTAATTTGTTAAGAAAAAGAACATCCGATTTGTTGAGTCCACAGGTGAAGGTAGGTAACGTGAGTGTGTGTATTAGCTCTATGGAGATGGAAGGCTTTTGACAGAATTGATGTTTAAATATAGATGCGAACTTTTTTTTGCACACTTTCGAGAAGTCAACCATTTGGCCTAGAAGTGCCGCCCCAAACGACGGAGGCGTACTTAAGAACTGGAAGGCATGCGCTCTTATACAAAGTTACAGATGGCCCAGGTTGTTTGAAGTCTCTCGTCACCCGACATACTGTGCCGAGTGTTCGAAGTGCCCGCTGCCTCGTCTGTTGAGCGCGGGGCGAGAAACTCAGAGAGCTATCGAAGTACATTCCATGGTGCTTCGTTCCGTGAGCTCTTGGCCAAAGAATGTCTTTAACGCTATGGGGAAGTAAAGTCCTGTTAGCCTACCGTGTGAAGCTTACAACTTAAGTTTTTGATGAATTTATGACCAGCTTGTTTCCAGCGCACCACGGCGCAAAATACGCTATGTCCTTCTGAAGAGCGGCGCAATCATTAACATTTTTCACCGTTTTCAAAAGTTTCGCGTCGCCAGCATATAACAAAATTGAACATTTTTGAATTACTGTCGAAACGTCGTTCATAAACAGCGAGAAAAGAGGGCCCAGGACAGACCCTTCAGGAACTCAACTTGTGACCGCATAAATTTCTGACGACTGACCATTTACGCTAACGTATAGGAGTACCGGTCGCGTAGGTAGCTTCTTATTAGCGCTGTGACAGACTGGTGCAGATCAATTTGTGTCAACTTTTGAAGGAGTATTTTGTGGCATACGACATCAAACGCCTTACTGAGGTCAAAATAAATGATACCCAGCTGTCCTTTCTTATACGCTGCTTGAGAGCCATAGATCATGAAGCTAACGAGGTTGGCAGTTGTGCAGCGTCCCGATATGAATCCATGCTGCTGAGGAATGATAGCATTTTCAATAGAGGATGAAATGATTGAGTGCAGAGTTTACTCGAATAATTTAGATGCTGCGCATAGGAGAAAAATAGGCCTGTGGTTACTCGCAGCAGTTTTTATCCCTGTCTTAAAGACGGGTACGACATGCATGCGCTGTTTTCAAAGCCTCTTGGAATGTGTTCGTCTTTTAAGCAGAATTAAAAATACAAGTAAGCACTGGAACAAGCAAGGACCTGTACGTCTTAATCAAAGCAGGTGAAATGTCATCAGGACCACACGAAAAAGACGGTTTTAAGCGTTTGATGCTTTTAAAGACGAGTTCCTCTGAGATCGATAGACTTGAATCCAGGGAAGGGTGATTGGACAGCTCACTAACTCCGTCACTGTACCCTTCACCGTACACAGACCCGATGTGTAGCGCGAAGGCGTCCGCAACATCTGGGACAGGTTGGCTGTCGCCGCTAAGTAGAGAGATATCTCGTTTCGTATTGTTGGATGACTGTTCACGAACGTGTCTCATTAAAGACTTTGAATTTTTGGAAGTACTAGCTTCCACATGTGCTATATAGATGGAATGATCACGCTTGGGAAGACGTTTAAGACTGCCCTGTAATAATAATAATAATAATAATAATAATAATAATAATAATAATAACAATGTGCCACAGGCCGCTATAGGGACTAACTGTTCAAAGCAAATATCTGGTTGTAAAATTCGGAACTCTAGGTAACTGCTACAAGACAAAAAGAGTCACTCCTGCTCAAGCTCAATGACTGCGCTAAGCAGCATGATAGTACTGAATAGGTTCACGCTTGCCTCCTGGTTTAGCATCGCTCCGGTCGATGTCACTCATGCCTCTCTGCCATTGCCGTGCACTAACTAGCCTGGGCAACCACTCGACAAGGCTCAGCCTTCTCCGCCTGCGTCTAGTGCTGCGACAGCTCCGGTTTTCCATGCGGGGATTTTGGCTTGAATGGAGGCGTACTTTGTGCGTGCACTTCATCCCCGCAAGATGTCTTTTGTGCCATGAATGCGACACGTTGCCCGTCACGGCTGCGCCGTTCTTGATCCACACGTCACACTCCACGTGGATTCTCACGCCGCCTCTGCACTTTTGTCGCAGCGCTGGCTCCTCCGTCCTACAGTCACGCTTCAGCACTGCGCTTCGCCACTCCTTCGCGGCTGTATGCGCGTATGTCGAAAGTACTTTGCTATTCCTATATTAGGAACCACTTCAAAAGTAATTAGACACGTGTGAACCGCATTATACGGACGTCCGTCCTCTCGACATTGTGCAAGACCTATCCCTTGGCCTACTGCCATTGCTCTTTCCCTAGAGAACTTACATGTTCGAAGGTGATGTTAGACGGTGATGTTAGACGCGGACGAGTACCGAGCTCTTAAGCTGCTTAGCGCAGTCGGACCAAGGCACGTGGCGCTGAAGCTGCCATGAGAGTAACGCACTCATAAATACCCAGGGTGAGGCCGGTAGCTGGTGGTGCACGCCGCCGCATACGTCTTTTACTGCGATATCAATTATATGGACACTCCAGGCGCATTTCTGCCGTCGGCGTCGCCGTGATGTTCCGTATGAGTGAAAGCGTGAGGCGGGAGCCGGCGAACGCGGTTCAATCGCGTGCGCGAGCGAGGAATGCGGCCCGGATGCGTGTCCTCTCCTGTGGCGCGTTAGGCAAGGGGGTCAGGCGAGGGAGGAGGGGCGTTCTTCTCCGGCGGCTGCCAGGGTTTCTCGATGTCCCTCTCGCCCGCCGCTCCGTACAGAGTGGGGACATTGCGGCGTCTACTACGGCGTCAAAGGGACACTAAAGTGAAAAATCATTTCTCCTGCATCAGTAAATTACCGTTCTACAACACCAAAAACACCACTCTTACAACGATAAGACTTTTGGTAAGCCGGAAAAAGCGCAAGAACGAAATACGGGTGGCGACGCCTACTTAAGTTCCCGCACCTGGGGGCTGTGACGTCTTGGATTTTGATGGCATTTTCTAGGGCCTACTAATTCTATATAGCGGTACAGATTGACTACATTGTGTCTAAAGGAACCAAGCATTAAACATGGCAAGTTTCGGGAACCTTTAATCAGCCAACGCGGCCCAAATGCGAAAACATACTTTGGAATCCCTGACGTCACGCTGACGTACCGGCACTGGGGTTTCGGCGCGAAATTCAAATACTGATACTTGGACCATCATTTTCTCATCTAATAATCAGACTATTTTTTTTAGATGGCTGCCTACAGGGTTCTCAAACAATGCTTCATTAGTCTAAATTGATTTATTGTTTCGCTTTAGTGTCCCTTTAACCACGCGAATCGCGGACGCCGTTGTAGACGCCTTTGGCGGACGCCGTAGGGACGCGTTGTCGGCGCTCGTGTGTCTTGAAAGCGGTCTGCGACGTGGCTAAAGTAAGCGCCTGCGCGGGCCTGCGCGCGCATGACACCGCGCTGGTTAATTTAGTTAAAACACGTTGGCGGGCTAGTTGCTTTGAAGTCATGATTTAATGGGTAAGCGCGACTGAACAAAGACGCAAGCAGACATGCAAAGACAGCGCTGTCTCTGTGTGTATGTTTCTTTCCACGTCCTCGTTAGTTACGCTTACATATTCTATCATTGTTAATTTAGTTAATAAGCGAAAGTTTACAAGTTTATACTGCCGATAAAACTACTATCCTGACTTCGTACAGCTATCCACTAATTTGCTATCGCAATCGCTGCTTCGCCTTGCGGGCGGAAGTGCGAATTTTATTATTATTATTATTATTATTATTATTATTATTATTATTGTTGTTGTTGTTGTTGTTGTTGTTGTTGTCGTCGTTGTTGGTGTTGTTGAGAATGTGGTGAGTTATGGCTGTGATGGTTATGGTCATTGCTTTCATGAAAATAACTGTTCTTACTTAATATAAAAATAGTCCTTGTGCGGCTGTAAGTGACATAATTGGAGGTCAGTGCAATCTCTCTTCGCTCCCTCTCCCTCATCGCTCCCTCTTACTCTTTATTTTCTTTCTTCAAAAAGGCAGATGTAGGCAGAGTACAAGAGGACGTCATAGAGTTTATAATGGCGAGTGCGCGCGTTTTGCGGAGCAGCGCAAGAAGAAGGGAGAGAAGGAAGCGCATACATCCAAGATTCTCTAAGTGGGGGTGGTATGATTAAAATCAGATAACCCATTCATAACCCCCGTCCTTTCGTAGTGGAAGACTCATGTATGTACCCGTCGTTGCGTTGTGCTGTTCCGTACCGAAACCGATATTTGTCCTGGCTACAACCCCAGCTCTTTCACGTTGACTGCGTAGGCAAACGCTGCTAGGTAAAGAGAACAGCAGTTGCAGGCCGGCAGGGTTCTGATGCGACGTCGGTGTGTGTCCGTGACCGGAAGGGCATGCAATGCCTAACGACGACTGCATGTGCAAAGTTGCAGCATACTCAACTCTCTTGCAGTTCCAAAGACGCTTAATAGATCGCAGTCTACGGCAGTCTACGCCACACCAAGCGATGCGCGTGCTCGTTCGGAGTACGCCCACAGCACGTAAATTTGCTTTGCCCTTGCGTTACCAGCACCCCCCCCCCCCCTCTTCCTTCGTTTTTTTTTTTTCTTTCTGTACTATTACACACTTACATAAAAAAAAAACGCATGAACGAGGACGAGCAGTACGGTGAAGATAGAAGATAAACACACACGCGCGTCAGCGCATATATCTCGCACGCGGGCTGCAGCGAGCATCCAAAAACTTGATGGGGCGGCCATGATAGATGACCCCGAAACTATCCTCTTTTGTTTCATGAGGCCACGCGTAACGCTGCTTCGGCTGCTGCAGCGGCATCGTGTCGCAGCGGCGACGGGGGGTGGGGAGCACTCGTCGAGTCTCAGTTTCTGCCTCGAGTCAAACACGCGTGCAGCCTTAGGCACGCCGAGCTTTTCTTGCCTCTGCGTCGAGCTCCGCTTTTTCTACTTTCTTTCTCTATTTCTCCATTTATTACTTCGTCTCACTCGTATCTCTTTTCTTCGCTTTTTTTTTCTTCTTGTTTTACAAAGATTGTTTTAACGGAGAAGCTCGGCGCGACATTGGTCGCGGAGCGGAACTCTCGGATGGCAAGCACGCTCACTCCAGGGCCAGGAAACTGGTTGCAAAAACTTGGTAGAAGAATTAAAAGAAACGAAGGAGGGATGTTCCTACGTTATTACAGCGGCCGTTGGCTCGAACGAAGGGCTGCAGGGGTGCAAGACAAAAACAGATAAGACAGACAGAGGGAGAGAGAGCTCTCGACATGTGATTAGAGGCTCGAAACTTACAAACCAAAACCTACACGACACATCGGTACGGACCCCGTAAGCGCTTCATGCAAGCAGGGCGAGGGAGCTCTGATTCACCTGACGCTAGAACGAACAAATTACACGCTTAATTGCGCGCATCTGCACCGTCGTACATCGTGTAACCAACGGTACGGCGTGACGGTGCAGGTGAATTTCAGAACACTGTGCTGCTCTGTTTCTTTTATTTTTTTTTCTTTTGTGGTTCATGAGAAACATTAAACTAGATTCTGGGATCTTACGCGCTGCAACCACGACCAGATTATGAGGCACTCCGTATTGGGGGACCCCGAAATATTTCTGAATGCCTGGGGTTCTTAAACGCGCCCTTAAATCTAAGTACACGAGCGTTTCTGCATTTCGCCCCCATCTAAACGCAGCCAACACGGCTGGGATTGCACCCGCCACTTCGAGCTAAGCAGCGCAATGTCGTTGTCACTGGGCTATACCGCGGCGGGTTGTTTTACAAGGAAGAAATACCCGTATCCTCGTGCAATGTAATGCAGGCGGCTTTAGGATATAAAGACAGCAGCACGATACAGACGAAACAAAAAACTACTTAACTACTTAACTACTTAACCATAACGGATTGAAATGACAGTTTCTCCCGTTCGTGAAATATGTTATGTGCCTCGTGAAGTAGTGTCGCAGGGAATACTATACACTTCAAAGCTTATACAGTGTGACGTCGCACATCGCTACTGCGGCCGGATTCCCTATTGTTTCTGGATCGTGGCAACCCGTCTGGAATTTAGCTATGGTGTTTTGCTATTAGCGGCGAGAATTTGGAGTGGCGCCCTCTCGCGAGTGACGTCACGGCGAGGACGCCGCTCGCTCGGGCTCACTCGGCGGCCGCGCGCGCTCGTTGCTTTCGTGTATGCTTGGGGTATGGGTGGCTCGAGCCGTAGTTATTGAAGGGTATGTCGGCTTTTTTCTGCTGTCATGCCTTAACCACTGTTCCTTCTTCAAAAGCACGTAAGTCGAGAAAGTTTGCGGCTTGGATATCGCAAACTATGTAGCATTGAAGGGCTCTACTGGTTTTGCAATGCATATATGTGCCGTGTCTGTCCATAAATATTGCGTAACAAAAGAATGTCTGCAAATTCAATACGCGAAGTTGTGTACGATGCTTCGCTAAATACGTAACATTCCCTTAGTACTTAGCTATGAGAGACATTTTACATGGAAGAAGAATCTTGGTATTTGGTGTCAACATGTTGTCCGTGTTAGAAAGGCACTGCCCTGCGAAGCTCTTATCATGATTCTTGTTACTCTGGTGAGTTGTTCTAGTCAAGTATGGGTACTTTATTAACGCGTAAAAGAAAGAGTTAGGCGCGCATTTCGTATGAAAAGGTTTGCTACTACTTTCACCGCTCTCTGAAACAAGCCGCCATAAAACGAATTGCTCATGGCTGCTAACCTGACGGCGTGTTATGTAAATTATTTACATAGTTAATTCATAAAAACCATAGTAGCAATCACTTGCAAGAAACGTTTCGTGGTTAAGGTCGAGAGCCAATCAATAGCAAGCGACGAAATGTTTCATGGATGCCCTCAGTAGCCTTTATCGACAATATGGCGCAGACCTCGAACAACGTTAGCAACCGACTGTACTTATGGCGAGGCACACATTATTCGCTAAACCCATCAGTGTCGTACAAGTTCGAATTGAAACCAAAAGCAGTTTTTTTACAGCGCCAGTTGCTATGCCTAAACTATACTGGAGTACTGCAGCGCAAGATTAGGCTGACTAGAAAAGGAAAATTTAAGCACCTTCTGTTTCACCATGTCTGGATCCAGCGTTGTTTAACTCTACAACCGGAGAACTATCCGCCTCGTCAGTACATAAAAGAGAACCTCGCAAACCTTCGTCAGGAAGACACAACAAGCCTTACGTATTTCACTTGATTTCTGACCCTCCACCGGGGAATTATATCTTCAATGTGTCGCATACTACTAATGAAAGACGGTTCGGCTTCTTTCTGGCTGCAGCCTTATAGCCCAAAAGTCATATTTCACTAAAACATTTGGGCCGAGCGGCCTGTGTCAGATCGCCAAACAGATTCGTCATGTATATATATTCCTCCAGCAACAAACACCAGTAAATTGCTCAAATAAATTGAACGTGTAGCATGGTAAAAGGAGTATATATTGATACATTCCTTTTCGTATTGTGCAAACAGCTGTAAGCCTCAATTAGCTTTATTTCAAATTACAGCCATCAAACACCTGAAGAACCACCTAATTTTGAGAAGTAGTTGAAGAAGCAAGTTGTGCTGGTATAATGTAAACTGCAGTGTTAAGTAAGTCTCAGTGTTACTGCCGAGCGTTTGTGAAGAAATGCAAAAATTCGATATTATGCCATGAACTACTCGTCGTGAGCAAACCTGTTGTAGCAGATTAAAATCAAGTTTCAATGCCTAAACTATACTCGAGTACTGCAGTTGTAGAAGTTATATATAGCCAGCGTTTGTCATATATTTGTTGCACCGCTGCTGGTATGGTACCATAACTGGATTCTTATATGCTGTGTTTTTGCGGTTGTCGATCCGCGCATGAAAAACCCGCACTGGGCTGGTCTGCGCTCATTCGGCTGGCACTGTAGCGTTTCCTTTGAGAAATGTATTGTCGTCTAAGAAATAAGCTCTTTGAATAAATTTTCCCGAACTAAGACGTCGTAAAGATATATTTGAGACGACCGCCATCAGTATACAAGCAGAGGGAACGAGAGCGAACAAACGAAAACACTGCAGAAAGCGCCCGGACACCCCCCGAACTGTAGCAGACGACAAGCGCGAGTACTTGCCCTGACGTCACACGAGCGGCGCTCGCAGCGCCCCTGTAGTTCGCTCTCGGGGCTAATACTGAGCACAATGTTGCCGATTCGATTTCCGGCCGTAGGGACCGCGTGTACCGAAGTGGGCAGAATGAAAAAAAAATATGCAGATCCCACGCACTGTGGGAATCGATGTAAGCCAAGCTTTCTCTGCTGCTTGGCTTACATCGCTTAATTGGCTTAATTGACGATAATTAGCGGGGACGTTGACGGCGAAAGCTTAATTTCTCCAACATAAAGCTTAATTTCTTCAACGTTCAGTCTAACATGAGAGGGGCGAGTTGATGTTAAACGTCATCATGCGTGCACCACTGCTGTTTGTTTTCGTTGTACACAGAATGCACAGGGACAGGTGTTTTGTTTGCTTGAGGCGTTGTTGTTCGGCATATTTCCTGACCTTTGAGAGGGTTGAGCATTGTCATTGCCTCACATGGCACATCGCATCGTGGCAGAAGTATTAAACTTGAATTGGATGATGGGGCTGTATGTGCCAAAACCACAACCGAAGTATGAGGCACACCGTAGTGGCGGACTCCGGATTAATTTTGACATCGTGATGTTCTTTAACGTGTCCCAATATCTAAGTGCACGTGCGTTTTCTATTTCACCCCCGTCGAAATGCGGCTGCCGTGGTCGGGATCAAATCCATGACCTCGAGCAATGCCATAGCCGCAAAGCTACCGCGACGGGCACAGAAGCGTTGATTTGACGGTCGACCGCTTCGTATAGTGTCGCTTGGACCCTGCGGCCGGACAGCAGCAGTGGGAAAGTCGAAGGAAGAGGAAATGAAAGGTTCGGTTTAAAAAACCCGGGTATGCAGAGCATCTACTGCCCGCTAGGGAGGCCCAGGGGATCACGGGTAATACAGAGCCCTCAACTACGGCTTCTCTGATATGCCCTGTGTTGCTTTGCACGTTAAAGGCAATACATCAATTTTTCGACCCTTTTTCTTTTCTTTTGCCAGAGCGGTCGATATCAACTCGCTCTCTGCAACGACTGGGTGGTGCCTGTCCGCGTGGACAATTGTTTTGTGTGTGCTAACGGCGTTGTGCGCCGAGGCGTTAGAGTTAGCTGTGAGCACTCAGCTGTGACCAGCTGTTAAATCTCATTTATCAAATTTTTTTTTATTATCTTGTAGCATAGAAATACCCCCGAGGCTTTGGCGATCAGACTGGGATACCGCATAAAGAAGTATACAAAACCGCGAAATCACGGACGAACAGCAAAGGTGCTGACAAAAACATTCTTGTAACGATAACTTTTAAAAGGGGAAATGCTTCGGCGTTCATAAATATCTCAGTAAGCAGCGAATTTCACTTGTATGTCTTGGGAATCGTGGATGCGCGGGTACGCAAAACAGACCAGGTTCTGGAGAAAACTCAATAGGTGTTCGGGATGATAATTCCGCAACTGTTCTGCCCTATATTCCATGTTCATTACGGAACGGCAACAAAGGCACAACAAAGGCACAACGAAAGCGTGCGCCTTGACGGTTCGTTTAGGGGTGAATGCGGCGCTTTTTCCAATGGGGATACCTGAGAGGCAACAATGCGTTGTTGCTTGCTGTAGCTGCCTCCTTATTGAAAAATGAGTTAGGGAATATATTCTGGGCTCTGAAAGCTAGCTAGATACTAGCTAAAATCTCTCTCTTTCGCTCTCTCTGTCTAGCTAAAATACCTTATGATAGTCACATTTGTCGGTAATTTATGTAAATATAGGAAAGTTAGCTACTTGAAGCAGTTCGGTAGCTGTATGGGCTAAAAAGAGGCTAGCTCGAGTTACAGAATAGTTCAATTAGCGGCGCTGTCCTGAAGTCAACTATTAGGTTTAGAACGCGCGTAAATTTACAACTAGAATTGCCAGTAGTGCTGGGGAAGGTGACAAAGATGATATAAATAATACAAATAAGGTATGCCAAAGGCAATCAGGGTAAAGTAGAGTGGGGACCATTTTTATATGCATAAAGTGCTCAGTCATCAGGGTATGGGTGCTTACACAGCGTCAGCATATATACTTTATGTCGAGATACGATAGATCTTAGCTTAGCTATGCTTACTCGCACACTTAGCCTCGAAAGCGGCTGCCAAATTTGCTGCGAATTCCCTGCGTAAAGCGAAACGCGAACAAGAAGAAGGCTGCACGACTTCAGGCCTCTCAAACACGAAAATAAAAAAGCCCTGGACGGACGGCGCAAATGACGTATGAAACCACGAAGTTGCTTCACCGTTTAAAAGCCTCATCCGGCGCCCTTCTTTAGTAAACGGCGCCACTAATTAGCACGTTTTCAAATCCATTGCTTTGGGCAACCGTTCGAAGCCGAAGTAAAAAGGCAGCTATTGCTCGCACTTCGCCATTCCTTATGGCAAAAGCGACGTGCTCTGTGGAAGCGCACCGCCGTTTGGGGGCATTTCAAGAGCTGACGAGAGAGACGAAAATAAAAGCGAAAACCCTGAAGGAAATGAAGAGCGCTCGATGAGCTCGACAAAATACCGACACGAGTGCGGCCAAGTTAGGCCAGCGCTCAGGCAGGGAGCAATAAACCCACTGCCAATATCGAAGAGTTTGGCACCCGCGTTTTGCGAGAGCGTCCGGCGCAGCATCTGCCCTTATGAAAATGGTTATGTCCTTTATGTTTACTGTATGTTTCCTGCAGTTCACATGAGGAAATGTCCTTTATGTTTCCTCCATGTTGAAATTTGGCCACTGCTTTTATGTTTCCTTCATATGTCCTCCCTTTATGTATCCCTTATGTTACCGTACTTTATGTTTCCTCCATGTTGAAATTTGGCCACTGCTTTTATGTTTCCTTCATGTGTCCTCCCTTTATGTATCCCTTATGGTACCGTACTTTATGTTTCCTCCATGTTGAAATTTGGCCACTGCTTTTATGTTTCCTTCGTGTGTCCTACCTTTATGCATCCTTTATGTGGCCGCAGTGATTAAATCCTGTATTTTACGTAGACATGCTTAGATGAAGGGTTCCGTGTGCACATTTTATATTTATAAACTTTTCCTGAGTTAAAAAGTTTTGCATTGGTTTTCATTGTAAGGTTACTGTTCCCTACATGATGCAGCGCACGGATTGGAACTCTGCTATGGCAGAGAAATTCATGCCAATTTGTTCTAAAATTACAAACTAATCAGACTTCATAGATTATTTCAGTATAACACTTGGAGTACCACTGTACGTTCCTCACTACAGTGCTGCTGTTGTAGTTATGTCTTTGTTACTAATATAAAATGTAATGTTTGGATAGAAAGATCAGGTTGGATCAGTGCTTGCACTTTTAAAAGAAAGTTTTGACTATAGTTTGCAAAGGTTTGTCTGAAACTACGAACAGTTTATTGGACTATCTGAATGTTACTTCAATTTGCCACGTCTGCTCACAGCAGACCTCTGGAATGTGGTGCTTGGGTGAGAGCTCACAAGGCACCTGAAAAACAAAACAAAAGCCAATCGTTTTCACTTATTCAAAAATATTCATATAAGCAAGAACAGTCTGGCCTGCATGCACACAGCTAAGAAACGTGGAGCAGTCAAAAACAGCTCATAAAAACATCAGGGCCACACAGAATTAAGCTTTTAACTAATTGTTGTTTGAAACATACTGAGCTGCCAGTCCACTTAGGTATTAAACTGCTCACAATTTTTTTTAAACATTATTGCAGCAGCTGCTAAGTAGTACATGACCTTTAGAAGTGGGCAACTGGCCAATAAACCTTTGTGTGCTTGCTTGTACAGATGTCTCGTAGTTATATCTCAAGAGCTTACACTGTTATATGGTAAAATTCAGGCGGGAATAAAACCAGCAGCAAACATCACACTACCTGGGAAATTATCACCAAAACTTAACTATCTAGTAAATCAAACGAACAATCGATTATGAACGGTCTAAAACCTAGGCCGCGATTATGTAGCGATCCCTTTTCCGATGCTACTCCTTTTGATCATTTATCTGACCGACATTCCGCTATCGTTATTACCTAGAACAGCCAGCCGTGAAAGGTGGGTTATAAGAGTGGCAAACATCGAGCGCAAAGCATCGCAAGAAAATCGCATCCCTTGTTAGGGCAGTGCTACAAGCCACTGTCTTTAACAATCGCAGGAACTGACATCCTGTTCTTCGGATGAAAATATTAATGAAAACGAGCGTCTGATTGACATGCCTCGAATAAAAAGAAATTTCGCTGTTGTAATGTCGGTCTATATTTGCCCTACAATATAAAAGACAAATACGCGAGCACGTCGAAGAACACAAACAATGCAGACAAGTTCTCGCGAAGCTGGACTTCAAACTGAACACTATCAATAAAGTAATCTTCACACAATCTAATATCCGTTCAAGTGTCAAACATCGCAGTCGCGTGCCAACTCGCGATACCCGTGACACATCGACATGCATTACACACGTAACTTGCGGAAATTCATATCTACGGAAGAATTTCTTGCCGGGAAACTACCGAGAAAACAGTAACTTTCAGCGTTTACGTAAATATTTGCCCATTAAATCCCAACAATCAGCGGTGGTAGCACATCACTCCATAAAGCAAGTAAGCGGTAAGAAATAATACATTTCACGGAAACTCCCCTCGTGAAACGCTTTGCTAAATGTGCACAGCAACATGGTCAACGTACGCTCAGAAAGTCTTCTGTTGTCGTTCCACAAAGCTTACTACATGAACCAAAAGCTGCGAGAATGCGCGCAAGCGTCAGACCTGCTTACCTTCAATGTGGTTGGCAAACGGCTTCGTCTCGCAGGCACCACACGACGACGCTCTTTCCGGCGCGAACACTGTCGAATTGCCGATGAACACCAGCGCACGAAAGCACAACTTTCAACAAATCCTTCCACGCACCATAATTCGAAGCCACAGTTCCAGGTATTCCACGAGCGAACGCGGACAGGCGAGAACAAAGGCAGCTCGGACGGGCGCTGTAGTACACATAAGACACTGGCGTATCACAGGAAACATAAGGCGAACTAATGGCGTTACACGACTCCAGAGGTTTCCTGATGGTTAATGCACACGGTACGGATCACAGTTTGTTTAGGCACTTCGAAAATATGATTAAATTACCGTGTAACTGCAACGAGCACTCTCACAGCTCACAGCAACACAACGTGGCTTAGCTCACCGTCAACCGTCACACTGCGGCAGCGCCGCACTGCGGTTAACAAGTGAATTTAGCCTCCGAGATCTACATTTAATTTTAGGGTGTGCAAACACGGCCTTCGAGATTAAAAAAAGAAGTCGTAGCTGGAAGGAAGGCTGGTATTTAAACACAAATTATTGAGCTTAAAGTGTCTTGGTGCGCTGCCTTGTTTATTTAATGTATATGCAGAGATTTTAGACGAACTGTGCGCGAACTTTTGCCGGCGGACACGAGCCAATCAGCGCGCATCATGGCGTACGGTGTGCGTGCAGCCGCGATAGCTGTGACACCCACCGATCAGAAATTCAGAATCGCCACACATATACACGCTTCTTATGGCACCCAGTGGCGTGTTCTTGAGAATGTCAGGCCTTATCTTGAACAGGTGGAACCATATTTCCTCGTAGCGTAAGGAATAAAGGCGACAAAATGTGGCGATGGCTGGCCTAGTAGCGGCAGCGGAACTTCGGCCAAAGTGAAACAGGCGTACTGCTTGCATGCTCGCGTAATCAAATACGGCCATACTCCGCACACAACTTTCATACTCAGCCAACTCACAATTATAAGTTATTCAGTTGTACGCCCAAGCTAGCATTTACGGAATCCGCGCTGCCCTACTTCTACGCGTGCTAATATCGACACAGCAGTTACTCGTACTTGTGGTCAGCGCGAAAGCGACACGGACAAAAGGAAGAAACACAACACGGCGCTGTTTCTTCGGAGTGTTTGTTCCTTGATTCCGCGTTGCTTTTGTGCTGTTGCTAAAGGTACGATGAATCGTAACCAACTCGCCCACTTTGCTATCTCGCTACAGAAATCACACGCAGTTTTGAAAAGAAAGGCACTTTTAGCATCAACCGCCGGTTCTGCATTGGTTAGTGACCAAACTTTTGAGTATAATCTGTGTGAGTAGCAGAGAAAAAGTATCATGACAAGGCCGAGGACAGAAAAAAAAAATTGCGTAGAAAAAGCAACATGACAAAAAGTGCTTCGAAGACCACGGTTTTGAGGTGGAGCAGTGGCAGCGTCTCCCAATGTTCGAGTTTTTTTTTTCAGCTTAGAGCATCAGAAACGTTACAGATATTCAATTTCACTACATTCTTTCGAACTAGGCGTTCTGAAAGTTAGCGGCAGCTCCAATTCAGCTTTGGAGGTGGCAGCGCTTGCATTTCCCGCTGATGGCTGCACAAAAATCTTACGAGCGTAATATAGAGACAATCGTAATGTACGTATTAGATATTTATGTGTAATGAGGCCATCATGAAACCAATATAACACCGCGAACAGCTACTTAAATGGTTGTGTAATCATATACGCTCACAGCAAAGCGGCGGATTGGCCGCGGAGGCGTCCGCCTCTTTTGCGGTTCATGTAGCGCAAGCCATCGAACACTGCGCGTCGTGCCACCGCGTCTCCAGCCGCCGCGCAATTGTTATTTGTCGTGAGGGATTATTCGCTGCATGAGGCTTTGATGTACGTATGTACTGTTGATGGCGCGTGGTGATCAATACGGCCAAGATATATAGGGAGGGGGAGGCAGGCGCCCCCCCCCCCCATTTTTTTTTTACTTTGATACGCAAGTAGTTAAAGTTAATACATCTTTCAGGTAGACGATCTATCTGTAACACGAGTAAAAAAATAATCACCGGGCGCACTCTATGTTACCTGGATGTGCACTCGATGGAGTACACAGCCAGGTAACATAGAGTGCCCACACAGGTAACATAGTGCTCATATATATATATATATATATATATATGTATATAAGTTACGTAGATTATTTCCCAAACTGGAGGCGAAGCGGAGCATCTGAAAGACGCCTGCTATGAGAACCGTCTTAAACATTCAATCAACTATATTTGATAGCCTAGCTGGCACAAAACTTTCATGAAATTCTTGCATATTAGATTAAATACTGCAGATTTCTGTATCTGACTTGCTACTGGAGAATAGCAGGTTGAAAAAGTCAGAAATACTTTATATATTAAGAGAATGCATGGCATAAATCATTATATACACCATCCTATTTCATGGCATGCTCAATTTTGCGCACAATATAGCCACAATTAGTGCCGGTCGGCATTTCTAGTGCGAGGGGGGCAAGCAGTGCCTTTTCCCTGAATCTGCCAGTGACTAACATACAGTACAGATAGCTCTAACTGTACTATTCGCAAAAGATGCTCACTGCGCACATTCTGTTACCTACATGTGCACTCAAGTGCACATGTTGGTGTAACATAAAGAGTGCATGCACCATATATAGATTAATGCTCTATGTTACCTACGTGTGCACTGAAGTGCACACCTAGGTAACATCCCGCCGTAAACACAAAGGGCACATCCTACAATAATTATAATAAGGGTTGTTTTCTTGGGGCAAAGGAAAGGATAAGTCAAGATTTAGTACTTACAATGACTCTGCAGAGTGTATCAATGGCTGTCACACAGTACAGATATATCTGCCTGTATTATATGTACAGACAGTTGTTATGTGCACTCTATGTCACCTACATGTGCACTCAAGTGTACACGCAGGTAACACATAGTACACACCCAGTTAACATCCTGCCGTAAACATAAAGGACACATCCTAGAGGCATAATAAAGGTCACTTCCTCGAGGTATACGTTAGGATGAGTAAACATGTGGTACACACAAAGTTGGCGTCCCGGAGGTCACACAAAGGACAAGGAATCATAAAGGTCACATAGGGCACAAGAAGGAAACATAAAGGAAACATAAAGGCAATGACCATTTTCATAGGGGTGGGTTATAGATTGCACATAGTAAACTAAGAGATATGAAGCCCCAGTTTAATAAACATACTTTAACAACAAGAAAAAGAAAGACAGAGAAAAAGTTAAAATGAAATATATCCGTAGAAAACGTGGCATGACTTATTTGGGAACGAGCTCAAAGAGAAGAAACTGTTTAAGGAGTGGGTAAAGGACTGAACGAAAAGGAAGAAACTCACGCGGTCGAAAACCGGTACCTTGAAAAGGAATCAATGTCAACATGAACAATTATGTTCTAAATGTCCGGAATGTCAGTGCCCACTTTCAGTACCTGCTAATTTATAAAAATACCTGTCCAAATAAGGAACCATTTTTTGTTTTCGTACAACAAAAATGAAAGGATCTTACTTTGTCTTAGAAGAGAGAGAAAAAGGATGTATACGAAGGTATCAAGGCTAACCAAGGGCAGTTCTGGTTGCTACCCTGCACTAAGAGAAGGGGGCACGAAGAGAAAAAGAGGGGAGAGGAAGCACTAGCAGTGTAAAGCCCGGAGTACACAATCCATCGATGTCAGACTATGTTCTCAAAGTTCTAGACAAGCCGTAGCGTTGCTGAAAAGTTTCAAAGGATTTCAAAGGATTTCCGCAGCTACTGTGGTGAAGTGTTGGCTGCGACATCTCAGATATGCCGGTCCAATTGATCCAAGCTCTGCTGTTTGTTTTGATAACCTTGTTCTTTCGCCTGCTCCCTACCACAAGAAAAATTGCGTTGGCACTTCGTACCCGTAGACCAGCTGGCCGCGTTCAACAGTGAGGATGTGTCGCCCCATCTGAGGCGTCTGTTGTCTGCCCAAAACACGCGTCGCTGTCTGGTGACATCCATATAGCGAAAAAAATTATAGGCTTTATTTGTACATGGTAAATATTATTTATAATATTTATAATATTTATAATATAAAGTTAGCCACTGTTATAGCTTAGCTCCGACAAGTTGACGCAACTTAACGGTGGCGGTGAAGTCCCGGACGCAATTTCGCACACCAGGTAGCTAGAGCTCGTGATGTCGAGACGAGGGTAGCATCGTGCTATTGCGCATGTTTGTATGTTTGGCATACGCCCCTTGTGCACGTGTGACGCCCGCCGGCCGTGCCATCGACAGCCCACGAATTGAAGTTGCGCCACAGTGTCGTCCAGAGCGGCTGTTAGATCACACTATATAGAGGCGTCAGCGCGTGCATCATCGTGACCTAGCAATCAGAAGAGGAGATCGTCCCGGCTCGCGCAAGCGTCAGGCTCCCATTCATAAACCTCCCTGAACATACCTCGCCCATTTCGTTAGCCGCGAACAACTGACAGCACCTCACCAGCGACCGAGTCACTCCTCCGAACTTCGAGAGTGAAGGACAATCGACAATATCGTAAGTGCGTCCACGCTCCACTCTTTTTTTTCTTTTTACTCTTTATTTGGCAGGTGAGTGCTAACAGAGTAGCCACGCTCACGTGACGTGTGCAGTGCGATAAGCTTCAGTTTCGACCTGTATCCATGTTAAACAAAGAAAAAAAAATGTGTCCGACGATTATGATATTCCTTAATGCGAAATTTGAGCGCAGCTCGACACGTGTTCAAGTTCGTTTCGCGTTATACTGAGGCAAAGAATTTAAGACCAAAATTGACAGTGGACCAGTGCCGTCAGCGCATTCGCAGATAGAGGGGCAATATGGGAACGCTGGAATTATGAGCGGCATCGGGAGCACCTGTGGAAGACGACGACGACGAACGCGCGAGCAGTGGCACGAGCGCGTTCGCGCGGTAACGCCGAGGGACGCCGACGCTCTACCAGGGAACGGGCGCCTAAGTGCTGCGCTCTAAAATTAAATTGTGGGCTATAATGTCTCGAAACTGCCCAGTGTGGGTTTATGAGGGGACGCCGTAGTGGAGGGCTGCGGATTAATTTCGACCACCTGCGCTCCTTTAATGTGCACCTAAAGCTAAATACGCCAGCGTTTTGATTTAGGTGCACACTGAGCGGCGTCGCGAGTTGCAACGTGATGTCGCGAGCGCACGGTGAAAGTGTCGCCCCGCTGGTTTTTTTTTCTTGTATTTTTTATAATGAATAGTTTTATTTCGCATTGTACGTTTTCATCATGCATTTCAATTAGTGGCGAATAAAAAAAGAATGAACAGAATGACAAGTAAGACAAATCGTCCCAAGCTACAATCCCACCTCTTATGTATACGGGAAATGCCGCAGACGATTCCATTACACACAACAGAGCGCAGTTTTTCTTTTCATCCGCTTCCTGCGTGCGTGACAGCCAAAGGAAGAAACTGTGCGAGGTCGAATTGTTGTGCAGACATGTGCATGATTATGCAGACGCGCGGCTTTAAATGGCTGGCAGGCTTTCCGGAAAATTCGTTTCGGCGTTTTCTTCGTCAATGCCCCTTTGACTGCACGTACGAATGATCGCTCTAAACCATCCACTGGCTACCAGAATAAAAGATGAACGCACGTGAAAAATCGAGGCACAGTTTGCTAAGGTCCTCGAGTAGCATTAACCAATGGCCTGCAAGGGTCATGAATTATTCCGGACTTTCACTATAACCACTTTACTTAAAATGTTAGCGCAGTCCCCTGCAGCGATTTGTTTTCTGTGATTCAATACTCTTGTTTAGGCGGCTTGTAGTAGCATAAACGTCACTTTACTTTCCTGAAGCTTGCCTCGCCCCATCGAAGTTAGATGCTGTCGTATAGAGGGATTTCCTCATTTTTCTACGTATTTTTCTTCTTCAGGACAATTATTCCAGTTGAACTCTCTGTCCTTGCTCTCTCTCTCTCTTTCTTTCTCTCTCTCTCTCTCTCTCTCTATATATATATATATATATATATATATATATATATATATACCTTCGCAAACTCAAAGAGGCAAAGCTTCGATGTAACGTTGTTCACTCAACATAGAAAAGCATCCGTAAGCTAAGTCGATTATTGACTCCAAATGGGCTTTGGAAAATTTGTCACCTTTTCGGCTGCACCGTATTCATGAGTACTGCTGTTTTGAACACGTAGCAAAGCACAAGTATATCTTCTGACGGAAAAACACTTCTAACGAAGTGTTTCAAAGCTCCAACCTGCTTCGTTTCAGTTTATTCATTTTTCTTTCGCTCTCCGGAAGAAGAGGGAGACGACCGGAACTCTTTAACGGAATACTTGTCTCGTCCAGGAAGCGCTCATTGAACCCGTGAAACGTTCGCCACTTGCAATAAGAGAATGGGAAAGTCATGGAACCAGGAGCTACAGTGCCGCATAATGGGGACTCTTCGCGTCATTAGCTGCGAATCTCGCAATCCTAGCGTTGCTGTCGGACTATAACATATATGTTGGAAAGCAACAACCGTGTCTCACCAAAGAGGAAGAGAGAGAGAAAGAAAGACTTGTATTAAAAGAGAACAAGAAAGCCCGTCGGCAGAGCATCTAGAAATGTCCCTGCTCCCTTTGTTTTCTTTTTCCATTTCCAGGTACAGAAGGAAAATGATTCGTGAAACTAATGCTTCACGTTTTTTCAACCTTCCTTCGTTCCTTTCTTTTTTTTTTTTGAAACAATTTAACTTGGCTGTAAGGTGCTGTAATTTCTGCTTCACGCCTCACAGAGCCCAAAAAACGTCTTTAGCGCCATCCTGAGAGTAGCGGGTGCATCTCTTACGCCCTCCCTCACCACCTGCCAATAATTTATGACATTCGAAGATACACTTTTGACTCGGTCCGTAAGAATGAACATTTTCTACAATATATACCGCGAGTTAACTGCAATCATGATCGTCAAGTGATTTCCGATTTCTTTTCTTGATCACCAAACAATTGTTGCCTACTCTTGTGTCTCTCAGTTTTTCAATGGCTGGCACTTTCTGCTCTCTTGCGCGGGGGGGGGGGGGGGGGGGGGGGGGGGGGCATGACGCGCCTTTATTCGCGCTGTCTGTCGAGCGGGCATTCATGTGTCAGAACAGTCCTTCGTTCTACGCAGTTTCCTTTCAGCCTGCGACACCGCGGTTGCGAAAATCTATAGCGCGCCTGGGCCCCAGGCAATTGCCCTGCAACATGTCTTCTCGTGCGCGTTGTGTGCTCTTCCCTTTTCGTTTTGAACTTCGCCTGTGTATTTGTATATGCGACAACGTTTCTTGCATCTCCTCGCGCATTCGCTAGATCTGCGCTCCTCCTCTTTCCCCTTCTTTCTCGTATACTGCGGGCGTCAGCTTGACGTCGCCGATTGTTCGTGCAAGCCGGCGGCTGCGGTTTCTTTTCGAGTGGCGCGCGCCCAGTTTATCCGGTTTGCGTCTCGAGCTGCGCGGAATTTTGCGACCCGAGCGGAGAGTTTCAAATCAGAGCCACCTGTAACCGAAGAAGATCACATCTCCCCACCCGCCTTTACGCCAACAAGCTGTCGCTGGGGACAACGCCTACACCGATAGGCTTGTTTCCTGCCACGCAGTCTGTCCTGTTTTGCCGAGAGCCGTGGGCCGATCGTGTCCGCTCTTGGGAGACGTGACTCGCGTCGCAGTCGAAGATCCTGCCGGCTAACTTGGCCGCCCAATTCATTGTGCCGCCGCTAGCCCGGCGGGCTCCCCCATAAAAACGACAGACGCGAACCACATCGACGCCGTGCTGCTGCGCGCTGGCACATGAGCGCTCGCCCTTCTGGTGATCTCCTGCTCGCAGGATGTTCCCCGCTGCCCTCGGATTTGACTACCAGCGAAGTATTGTTTTCTTTTGTTTAGTTGCCTTCCAACGGGGGGTGCCTAGCTGGCTGCCTCTTTTCAATGTAGCGTCAGTGCTGCGTTGTGCTTCGAATTAAAGGTGTTGGCTTCGCGTTGAGCAAAGACTTGGGGAAGGGGGGTGGGAGGGGGTTAGAGGGCAGTAACTTCCGCACTTCTTGAATACTATAGTTTTTAAATGGACTGACTAGTCCAACAACAGCAGTCCGTGCATCTCCATGGAGAGCTTGTGCCTATGAAAAAAAGAAATCGATATTTTTGCACTGCACTTCTGCTACAGAGAGAATGCTTTTCCGCGGAAAAAGTCGCGCGAACGCGGCAGCCATGAAAGTATTTATATTCAGCACCACATCCCTCGATCGCTCTCGGAACAAGTGAGGACAGGACGTCTGTACGCAAACCGGCAAATGACCGCCGACCAGTAAGTTCACGTGCCGTAGCCGGCTCAGTTATGTAAGGAAAATTTTGCCCCAGAGTACTACTTTGCAAAAGATGAGAAAGCACATAATAAATACAATGTGTCCTGCTATTTCAAATACGTGCCATGGGCTTTTTTCCAAATCCTCCTGCAGCACGAACAAACTGTAAAAGAAAACGACAACTCACAAATGTGCTCCTGTCATGCAAGTCGTCACTTCGTGGTCACGAATTTTTTATATGAAGTTAGTTCGCAATTTATTGCTATTTTCTACGAGAAATTACTGGCTAGTGACATTAGCAAGAAGATAGTATAGAGTAATGCCACGCACTTGCGCGTACGTATAATGGATAAGAACCGCAACACACAGGTGTCACAGACAGATCGATAAGGTTTGCCGATGTGCAAAGATGCGTCACTAATTAAGAAGCTTACGGCAGGGAAGAAACACCACGCCGTAAGTAGCTCAAGACGCAGTGCCAGCACAGGGATTGATTTCTCTGGGGACGAAACAGCGCGTCTCGTTAAGTGGCCGAAGCATTTCTCCTGGTAATTCTTTAAGCATGGCTGTGGTGGCAGGGCGTCTTTACTGAAACATTAGGCTGTGAGTAAAAATGCGGGGTGGAGGGAGTGACTAATGCTTCCTGCATCAGGCAATCCTGCGAAGCTCCACGATAAAAGATAGGAGCAATGACGTAAGCCATGCGCCAATTTCGAGAGGAATTGTGCATGACAAATATGCACGGACTAGAAATGTGCTTTTTCTTATCTATTCCTTGTATCCGTAAGCCTCAAGAACAGGTGCGCAGTATTGGCTCGCTATTGACTGCTCGTCCAATTAGGCAGGCGAGCCCTTCTATATTACCGTCTTGGTGACGTCGCTGTAGCTTCACGATGTTGTTCGTGACTGCGACTCCAAGTCGAAGTTTAGCCCGAGGATCACTTCCTGTGTACTAGGCCGGGTTAACGCAACGATTCATTTCCAATGCTATTACTTTTCGCGTTACGTCATTGTTCCGAGCGGGGCTCCGCTCATGTTATTATCTGGATCGCCTGGTTGAGAACGGTGGATGACAAAAGAATACAATCGAGTGAAATGTATCCTTACATTATACCGGCCCTGTTCGGCCTGAGTCATGAGTAACAGAGTACGGTGGTATCAAGTCTCGTACTTCCAGTCGTTCTCGATGCCATTATTACTACATGAAGCTTTAACAAAGGAAAAATCAGACATCCACCCATTCGTAGCAATTGATACAAAGGAAAGCCATGCGGGTTCCTCAGAAAGAAAAGCCTCGCAGTTGAGGAAAAATTCGGGCTGGTCCGGGACTCGAACCAGGGACCACCGCCTTTCCGGGGCAGCCTCTCTACCATCTGAGCTAACCAGGTGGCTAGCAGATGGCAGGGCGAAGTCGAATTTGTCAACAACTCGAAGCAAAGGCAAGAGTTTGGCGTAGTAAGCGGCTGCCCCGGAAAGGCGGTGGTCCCGGGTTCGAGTCCCGGACAAGGACGAATTTTTCTTGAATTGCGAAGCTTTTCTTTCGAGGAACCCGTATAGGTCTCCTTTATAGCATTTGCTACGAACGGGTGGATGTCTGCTTTTCTCTTTATTAATTACTTCTCTCCACCTTGCGGGTTCCCGCTGAACTATTAAGTCAAAGTATTTCTAGATATTAAGGAAGCCTACGACAACGTAGACATGGAATCGTTATGGGATATTCTCAAGCACAAAGGCATAAATGACGATTTCGTGGAGCTTCTGAGGGAGATGTATAAACGAGTACAAGTTGTATTGGAAAGCCAAAAATGTAATAAAGTGGTACAAACTCACCAAGTGAAGCAAGCATGTTCTCTTCTCCATTGTTGTTCACGATTTATGTTAAGAACATATCAAGAACTATGACTGGAATACAGTGAATTAGGGTTTAGATTTATCCTACATGCGTCATTGTCAAAGGGTGCAACAGAAGGTCTCTGGACTGATGAACGCGGGTGTATGTTGATGTATGCATAGTGCTGCTGGCGTATACTGATGCATGCATAGTCCTACTAGCGAACAATGCAACATATTTACAAAGACTTGCGAATGTGTATGGAAATACAGCGACAAATCTAGGGCTTAAGTTTAGCACACAGAAATCGAGAATTGTTATCTTTAATGTAGAGAGGAGTAATTACGGGGTATCAATTCAACGCCAAGTCATACCCATAGTCAGACAATATAATTACCTCGGCGTATACATAAACGAAGGAAAGACTTACTCAAGCACCCCCCAATACAATCTGAAAATAAAGGGGAATCGGAATGTAGCGATAATGAAACATAGATCCCTTTGGGGCCACAATAAATATGAGGTGGTGCGTGGAATCTAGAAAGGAGTAGGTGGCGCCAGCGCTAACGTTCGCAAATGCCATTTTGTGCTTAAAATCGGATGTCTTGTCGGGGTTTGAAGTTAACCAAAAATCGGAAGGCCGGTTGGCTTTCGGAAGCCACGGTAAAACTACAAATTAGGCGAGTCAGGGTGACATGGGTTCGGCCTTTTTTGAAGTCATAGAAGCGCAGAGCAAAATTAGTTTTCGACAAGGACTCAGGAACATGGACGAAAATAAATGGGTGGCTAAACTGCATACGCATCTGCGCCTGAAAAGTGTGAATGTAGAAAGGACGATGAGGTCAAGTTGGCAACCAAGTACAGAGTAATTGAAAGTGTAAATAGCCAACCCGGAGTAATGAATGATCCAGAATGTGAAAGAAACAGAGACACACAGTTGGATGCAAAGACTAGGAACGAGAACGACCACGGAGATTTGCAAGAATGAGATAAAAATAAATTAGAAGGGAAAATCTGTACCATCACAGGAAGGGAAGTGCCTTGCTATTTTGAGGCTCAAGCTGGTTGCCACAGGAGAAAAACATACCGGAACAAATATTCGCCACAAGATGAGGCATGTGCCTGCTGCAACAGACATCCGGAGACCACTCAGCACATCTAAGTGGAATGCGAAGGTATTCACTCAGTGATACCAGTAGGTAACGTACACCTTCCAGAAGCGTTTGCATTTAAAGTGGACGGAAACATCAACCGGTCTGCAGTCGAGATAAAGAACAGACGTTTGGAGCATTGGTGGAAAAGAAGCATGGAAGAGATTGATACGACTGGATGTGTTTCAGGAATCGGTAGCGGCACAAGGTAGGTAGAGAAGGTTTGGGGAAGAGAAAAAAGATAAAAGACGTAAACAAAAATGCTGGAATGAAAAACCTCTATAGCATACATGATTTACTCAAGCTGGCTAAATGACCATTTGTCTCTGCCCCGTATCAAAGGGGATGTGAATAAAGCATCAGCATCTTCATTATCTTCATCATAATCATCATCATGGGGTGAAGGAGAAGCTTCGAGTAGAGAATCGTTTTGGTATACGGTGGTGAGTCCTTGGAAGAAAGTTCTGGCCTAGACGTTGACCAGCGGGTTACAACGAATGCTCTGCGAAATGTTTCAGAACTTGGCGACATACAAAAAAAATTAAATTATGGGGTATTCCGTGCCAAACTACTTTCAGATTATGAGGCACGTCGTAGTGGAGGACTCCCGACATTTTGACCACCTGGGGTTCTTTAACGTGCACCTAAATCTAAGTACACGGGTGTTTTCGCATTTCGCCCCCATCGAAATGCGGCCGACGTGGCCGAGATTCGCTCCCGCGACCTCATGCTCAGCAACACACATACACATTATATATATATATATATATATATATATATATATATATATATATATATATATATATATATATATATATATATATAACAAGGACACCATGGACAATATAGGGGAAGTTACTTGTACTTATTCATTGAAGTACAGAAATGATAAATTATTGAAAATGGAAGTGGATGGGAAAACGGCGCCGTGGTAGTTAAGTTGGTAAGAGCATAGCATGCGTAATGCGAAGACGTACGTGGGTTCGTATCCCACCAGCGGCCAGTTGTTTTTGCGTCCACTCTCATTTCCATGAATTTATCATTTGTTTAACTCACTTAGTAAGTACACGTGATTTGCCCCATTTTCTCCAGTTTGTGATTGTTTGTTGGCTTCTTATGATATGATTAATAAAAATGGGGCCCCTCGGTTCCCTTTCTTTCTTGTTCACACACACACACACACACACACACACACACACACACACACACACACACACAAACACACACACACACACACATATATATATATATATATATATATATATATATATATATATATATATATATATATATATATATATATATATATATATATATATATATATATATGTGTGTGTGTGTGTGTGTGTTTTCGCTATCTCCCTGCGGTATTTAAAAGAAGGGAAGGAAGCATGATGACGCGCGCACCGACAAAAAGGCGGTTAAAGAAAACTGCTGGAGTGGGAACTCCCGAAGGTGAAGCCGCACAGGAGCGGCACGGTAGAACTATATAAATAAACGATAAAAATGATGAAGAAGCGCTTTTTGCACACTTCCCACGAGTTAATCAAACTCCTTGGTAAATCACGACTTATTCTGCCACACTGATACTTATCTATGTGTATCTCTGTATTACTGGTTTTAGTGTGAAATATGAATATCGTGGCATTTTGTATTGGAGAGAACGTCATCAATATTTAAAAAAAAATTAATATCTTCGTTGGGAACAACCCGCTTTTATTTTCTATGTAGCCTATAGCATTACAATAACAGAGCCAAATCACTTAATGTCTACAAGGCTCTATTTCAGGTGAAGCAGGGACAAACATTGGTTTCACCTTCCCTGGTAAGAAGCTACGGGACCTTCCACTCTTACAGTTTTTCTTTAACCTCCTTGGAAGACACTCACGGTGTGCCCTCGTACGCACACAACCGATTCCCGTTCGTTGGTACGATGGTCTTTCATTGTCGTACGCACTGACTTCACTGGATGCCGCTCCTTCCGTCCGGATAATGATGGCCAACGCGCGCTATTCGAGCAAGCTATATGGAGATGAGCGGCGCTTATATAACAGATCTGACAACGCCGCCTTTCATGCGGCTCGTTTCCTTCGGGTGAATGAACGGCTGTTGTTGCCCTGCCCTGCGGGAGCCAGATAAAGTGCCTCCCTCTGATTCTCTGATGGCGCGCGTTCTCTTTTCTGTTCGCGAGTGACCAGGGGACGCGTCGCCTAATCGCGCCGCCCTTTTCCTTTTCTCGTTCGGGAGTGCATTTGCACCGACATGGATGACACTGCTGGCGGCGTTGTGAGCCACGGCTGGAGAGCGGCTTGCAGTGACGTCGAGTCTGCCCTGGCATTCAATCGATAGCGTCTCACGCTGAGGCTGCGCAGCCAAACGCCTCCAGTGTGCCTTCCCTTTGAAGCGTGGCGGCCGCATCCCGTGCACACACACTGGCTTTGCGGCGGCGGCTTGGGCCTCCCTCCGTAATGAGGCCTCCTCCGGCCGTGGCGGGATGGGACCAGGTTTCACGCTCTGCCGAGGGCACCTGGCTGGGCACCGCTCCAGGACACGCCGCGTGGGGGCTGCTGCCGCTGCTGCATGGCTGCGTCCCCCCGAGTTGCCTTTCATTCACTGCGCATTCCCCGCGCCGACGTACAACGCGCATTCGCCGCAGCCTTCGCACAGACTCCGTGGCTAACGCTTATCCTTCTTTCTTTTATGTCACCTTAAATGATGTCTGTATATGCTGCTTCTGCAAATAAAGCATTTGGTCGCTAGTCAGAGCTCTGTCCTGTGCTCTTTACACGCTCGTCCTGTGCCGCGATGTTTCTGTCCAATTTATTAGACGACCGCGCACACTCCTATGAGACAATGTATAGGTTCTGGAGTGACGCGGCGCCAGTAGCCTTTATGATGCGTGCATGTTGCTCCATCTCTCGCCCGTCACCTGGAGCACTCGCACGACACGCTTACACCCAACGGGACAATTTAACGTTTTAACGTCTGAAATTTATACCAGGGCCACTCCCTAGCTTCTTTATTTAGCTTGTTTCTTTTTTTTCTTGCTGTTTTTTTTTTCTTGCCCATTCTCTGCGGTGTGTCTCTGCAGGCTAACCGACCTGCAGTCGCCAGCGTAAGGTGGACTATAGAGCCTTCCTCTTCGCTCTGGTTCTCGCTTCAGGCAGGAGCCGTTGCCCAAGCCCAGCTGACAGCAGCGTGTAGCTCGGTATACTCGGCTGATACACTTGACATTATTTTTTTCGCCGCTAGCATGCGCCCAAATCACAGAAATCATGGTCCCGCCACATACGCGAAGAGCTGATTCCACGCCTTATGATTACTTGTCTTGCATCATCGAACGAACCGCGAAGCGTTGAGAAAATGGCAAGGTTAACTGGCCGTTCTTCATTGCAGCATCTTCAATACCGAGTGGAAGCGACGCTCCTCTTTGATCTTGCGTAATCATTACCTCTGACCCGCGCCAAAGAAAGGCCTCATGAAAGACTGCCAGCCCAATCCCCCAATTCTTCTTACAATATGTAGCAACAGATCTTCCGCCTTTTGGACATTTTCTTTCGCTACGGAAGTCTCCTATATAGCGCCCGTATAAAGCGACAAAAGCAGAAAGCGGCTTATGAGCGAGGCTGAGTCGAGGGAAAAAAATAGCACTTTGTTCGGAAACAGACCCGCAAAACAAGAAAGAGATAACGAGATCTATGCATTAAGAGTATGAAAGAAGCTTTAGGGTTGGTAAACTGTATATGAACATACGGCGTCTATAGGCAGACGCTATAGTGGTCCTTCCCTGATGACGCCAAGATTGCCTGATTGGTTTATCACTTCCCTGCTGCCAGACTTGGAGTAAAGAGAGCAGCAAATGTTACAACAAATACTACGACCACGCAAGCAACCAAGATGCAGCGGGGAGTGGAGACCCTGCCAGGCGCGCTACGTTTTGCGCGGCACGCCCAGACTGAGTGTCTCATTGAAGCGGCCAGGCCAGGGACGGAAAGTGGGTGGCGCGCAGTATTTAGAACGGCGCTGAGAGAATGCGTGCGGTCGCTTCTTTCGTTACGTTTTTTTTTTTTGTTTCTTACGCTTTTCGTAATTCTTTTTATACTGGTCGTTGTTCTAAGTTACCGCCTCTTCTTGCCGTCTTTTCGCCCAGCTCAGAGCCTTTCTTTCTTCTCTCGCTCGTCGTTGGCGCAACTCCAAGACCGTCTTTCAACTGTTCTCGGCCATATTCCCCTCTATAAGATTCCACAGCATAGTTATTCTGAGTCAGGTGGCGCCATCTCCCAGCGTGAGTGTCTTTCGGCCACCAGGCCTGACATCTGACGCTCGGGCTCCGTCTGGCGCCTCGCGTCGTCTGAACGCGAGTGCCTCTTGGACGAGATTATAGCACTGGCTCTTAACGAGCAGCACTACGTTTAATTAGGGCGCCCTTTTGTCGTGTGTTCACCCAAATCTCTATTCTCCTTGATATCAGTATTTCCCAACTTTCTTTCTTTGCTTCCTTTTTTTTTTTTTTTGCCTTCTAGCGAGACTCGCCTCAGATTTGGCGGCTCCTATTATATGTAGGTAGCCAGCTTAAGCGATTGCCGACAGGTCGGATTACTAATTCCAACGTACTGAGCATCAAAGAGAAGCGATCATTATAAAAGACTGTCGAAGGGCCAGTCAGCAGATTTCCGGCAGCGAAGACGATCTTGTTTGCCCCGGCTGCAGAAGCCACTCTTGTGAGGCTCAACGGCAACATAAACTACAAGCTTTCAGTCCCTCCCATCAACTTCGCTGACGCCAACGGTCTGCAAGCTGCTTGAGCGGATGCTGGCCACTAGACTATCATGATGGTTTGAGCATCATCAGCAATATCACCCCGCTCAGATCGGACTCATACCTAACTTGGGTCCGGAAAACGGTCTGTCGAACTTAATTAACGTAGGGGTTCCATATGTATCACCTCAGATCCATCTTGTGCTAACTGTGGCTACTATGGATATCGCAAAAGCATACAACAACTCTCCGGAACATGGAATGTATCGGCATGCCTATAAATGTGACAAAATTGGTTCACTTATTTTTATCTTCACGGACATTTTCAGTACGTGTCGACAGACAGCCGGTGGGATCGTGCACGTCTGACCATGGAGCACTGTGCTTGCTTGCCCCATTGCTTTTAAACATCGCGTTCTTGCCCTTGGCGTGAAGATCGCATGACGTCCAAAACATCAGATTTCTCATCTACGCTGATGGCGTCACACAGAGGTCCACACATAGGAATGTGTGGACCCACAGGAAGCCCTAGACGTCCTCCGTGTATAGGCGCAGGCTGCCGGCCTTGAAGCTTCACCCCACAAATCGTGCTGTACACACGTTGTTAACAAGGGTGGCGGAAAGCAGGGATCTAAATCGGCTTTTACACTCAAGGTTTGCTTGGGCTTCGCATTCACCAGTGTGGCACCGGCAGGTCTTGGCTTCAAAAAATACTCCGGACGTCGTCTGCATCATTGAACTTGGTGCACAGGAACGCGCTCAGGAGTTGAGGTGCACGTTACGAAGTGCCTTGTAGTCTTCTTCGTTCAGTTCTCCTGTCGCGTACTGTCTATCAAGCGCAGTTTCCTAGACTCATTGCACAGCAGTGGACCAGGCTAGAGGTTATGAACAGAGATGCCATGAGAGAGATCACTGCGTTCCCTTGCCTCACACGGATTGCCATTCTGCAAGAGCAGGCTTAGCTTAACACCCTTTCAGGGCCGGTGAACCGCGCAGGATAATGAAGGAACGCCACAATGCTGCGGTAGCGATACTTAAGTCCTATTTCTCTGCACGACCTCTACAGACTACGCAGAAAGATGAGCTAGCTTCTCTTGTGGTGTTATACATATATCACCGAAAACAAAACTACGAGACTTCACCTACGTGACTACTATACTATACTATACTACTATAGTTACTACTATACTACCATCCATGAGGGTCACTGTGTCGTGTACTCAGATGCGACGGCTTTTTCGCGGAGAGGACGAGTCACCTTCTTCAACCTACCTGCCCCTGCATTTCTATTTTCCCTTACCTTCTAGACAAAAATGCCCGACCCGTTACTACTCAAATTTCAATCCACACACGATGCCAGTAAATCAGTTAGTACAGTACCCACTACCACGATAGTACAAATTTACAATGACTCACTTAGTGCAGTGAAACACCTCAAACAAGAAACCCACAGATTCCACAAGTCCTCACATCTCATTATTGAGGTGCATTGGCTACAAAGGTCATGGCCGGAATCGTTTCAACGACATGGCAAACCAACTGGATCGATCACCTGCCCCATCTGAGACACCTAGCTGTATCCATTCGGTCGGATCCCCGTGCTCTCCACCCAGTACTCAAGTCTAACCTCCGACGGGACTCACGTGCCTTGATTCCCCCGTGTGCTTGCTTCCTTCCCCGTAACCTTACCTGGCCGCAGGAGGTATCTCTTCGGAGACTTCCGGCTGAAGTGGTCCTTAAACGATCCGTTATACCGGCTCGGGATCGACAAAAGACGACCAAGGAACGTGACCGAAGCGCTAGGCTCCTGTGGCAGCATCACACCTGCTCGACACCTGCTTTGGATGTTCCTTGGAACGCGGGCGAACAGACTTAATATTTTAAGAAAGGCTGAGCTGAAGCCAGACGCACCTGAAAGTCATAGTAAAAGCAGCGCAAGGAGAATGGCAACACAAGATAGGGAAGTAGACAGGACAGACGCTGGTCCTGTGTACTTCTCCATCTTGTGTTGCCGTTGCTTTTGTGCTGCTTTTACTATTAAGATCAACCAACTCCCCCAGTTTTACACTCTTGCATTATCTGAAAACTACACCCGTTGGGTGTCGTCCGTCCCCCGTTAGGTGACGGACAATAAGTTCGCAGAGACATTGCTGCAGTTCCTGCACGATGCAAAATTTGCAGCATTTATTTGATTTTCTTTTATTCCCCATACGGCCACGCCAGCAAATTCTCCACAAAAAGAATATATTTGAAAACGAAACGATTCTCCCTCATGTCTCTGCAACAGAAGCACAACACGACATTTGTAAAATGAACAAGTCTGCAGATGTGTTCAGACCCACATTTCGATAGTGATTGGCACTGTTCGAGGAAGCTTTCGTTTTCTGGTTTAGGGCATTTGTAGAGGGCCAATCCTCAAATCGCTTGCCTTGTGACCTTGTTGCCAACATTGTTCTTATCTACGACGGTGGTCTTAAGATTCCTGGTAATTCTTCTACTCTCCTACGCCTCTCGGATACCCTCCGAGCGGCCGGTGACGCAAGCGTTTAGTTGTGCTAGTGCCTGCAGATTTACTGCGCATGTCTCTGAGAGAAGGCGGAAAAGCACAATGATAAAGGAGAACGAAAGAAGTGGGATACAGCTCGGTTGGGAATGGGCAAGGCCGCAAGTTGCTTACGCAGCGCGCAATTAGAACACATGCTGACAGCGTGAAAGCAATAAACCAACAACTGCCCAAAAGTAACTAGGCCTCTCAAGAAGACAGAAGACCGCGAATTAAAGAGCACAGGCTGTCTTGCTGCTCGAGATGCTTCTTCGGAGTCCTGGAAGGAATACAGCGCAAAAGAGGCAGGTGCCTGCTCGATTTAAGGCAAGACTTCGTGGAGACATCGAAAAGGCGGTCCCCGCTCTCTTCATCTGCAGAAAAATACTGACAGGGAGACACTAATAGAAATAATTATATAGAACCGTAGGATTCGATCCCATCGAAGTTTACAGCTTACGTGTTTGGCTGTGCTAATGTACGTGCATTCTGTGCGTTTTTCTTACGACATATGTTTCTTTATATATACTATATATTTATTTAGCGACGGCGCATTTTTCTATCTTCTATTTAATGCGTTCGCTTTTACTTTACATTCGCATTGCTTCACCGTATGCCGGGATATCGCAGGAACAAGATCGGCGCGTTTCCATCCCAGTCTGAGCCTTATAGATGAGCATGCTCTTTTCCAGTGAGAAAAAGATTGATGCAACCTTTTTATTTTCCTCAAACCAGTACAGCCAAATCGTTTGTTGCGTTACTTTCGCAGAACACTTTGTGTGAGCGATTACAGCGATACACAAAAAAGTGATTCATTTATTCAAGCGCTAGAAACGTTTGCAGGCTAGTTTATCACTCTTATGGCATCTTCGGCTAGCCGTTTCGGAGCGCTCTCGACCGCTCTCGCGAGCGGCGTTGTCTTCGGCTAAAGAGGGTGCGCGCCTTGCGTTCGGGTGGTACTTTTCGATCGCTCTCCTCTATCTTCGAGCGCTCTGAGGCGCTCCGAGCCCTGTCCTCGGAGCAGTCGCCGAGATTGAGAGCGTTTGCAGCAACGTCATCACAACACAGCGTCGCCGCTGTTGGCGACGGTCCACCGTAACGTAGGCAACCTCGGCCACTGCATGCTGATGTCCCAGCGAACGCTCGTCCCACCGGCGCATCCGCCGGTTTTCCGGGCAGCGACGGAAGCTTTGGATAGGCGAAATATCGGACGTTCACAATAGTTGTTCGCAAATAGTGGTTTCGCGTCTGCCATTGCCTCCTCCGAGAGCGCGTCACACGTTTGGCTTGCGCGCTTGTCCTCTGCCTCTGAGTTCGGGGAACGCCGGATCTGCCCGACTCTGCTTCGGAGGATGGATGCGACCACTCGAAGACACCACTAAAAAAAATTTACAATCGTTTCGGCTTATCTTGCCCCACAACGATAATCGTCATCTGTCTTGCCCGCATTTCCTTTCTTTAACGCTGCGAGCCCGGTGCTTCCAAGTCACCAATGGCTTAGCGTTATCAGCGTGACACTGCATTCTCGAGAGGCGAGGAGCGAGCGCCGAGTTTTTGAGAAAGGAAACGAAAGCAAGGCAGATGACGATTACTGTTGTGGGACAAATATTCACCGCAAAGGGTGCACTTAAGCTGGAAACGTGATTCTGCCACATTTTAATGGTCATTATTATCGAAGTAGGCTTTTCTTTATTCGTCTCGTTTCAAATTTATTACTCTTTACGTGCAGACATGCCGCTTTGACATCCGTGTAATTCAATAAGTCCTTCGTTGATCAAGCAACAGCGCGAACTAAAGGATTTGTGTACCAGAATTGTTTGTTATTTATCTTTTGTAGAGCACAACAGATATTCTTGAGTTATGCCGTTCTCCTTTGGCAGCGCTGTGCGACCTCTGAAGGGCCCCGTTCACACGTCAAAACTGCAGTGTAAATACGGCTGATGATTGCGATGGCGTGCGCAAGCGTAATTGCATCACGCGTTGGTGACGGACATCTCATCGCTGCTTCTAGCCTGTGAGCATTTGCAAAAGTCGGTCAAAATAAGGCATTCGGCAAACAAGGCGTTCCATGCTTTTTATGCACGTGACTCAGTATTTTCTTTCGTTTCTTTTCTTTGTTTTCTTTTTTATTGAAGAACCCCGACACCCCCTATACGGATGTGGCAAAATATACGAAACGCTTAGATGCTGCGTACCGTAGACGCCCAGGGCAAGGAACAAGGTGCTGCCACGGTCACCGCAAGGGACCCAGACAAAGCGGAAGCAGTGGCAATCGCGCTCGCCATTTCTACGTGCATTGACTCAGCCGTGTTTATCAGCAACTCGAAAGCAGCGTGTCACAATTACCGAAAAGGAAAAATCTCCAAGAAAGACCTGAGTATCCTTACCGAAGCCTCTAACCGAAGAGGAGGCGATGTTCCAGAGACCTCCCTAGTCTGGACACCGGGACACGAGTCCCTGACGGGGAACGAAGTGGCCGACGCCGCAGCCCGAGATCATACGAGCCGGGCTTTCCTGCCAGAGGGGAGCAGAAACGCGACTAGGCCGGACGAGATCCCGAATACACGAACATTCTACAGCACCATAGACTGGAACGAAGAATGTACCCACTACCCCACCTGAAACTCAACAGAAAAGAACCAGTTATTTTAAGAAGACTACAAACGAACTCCTATGTTAACTGTATCCTATTGCAAAGGATATCTCCAACGCAATTCCCGTAGCTCCACAAGCTTTGCGGACTCCCGGGCACTCTGCGCCACATGGTAATTGAGTGCTCGTGACGCGCGGGACCCCCGCAAAAACCGAAGGCGATAGAGGAAGAAATAGCCGAAGAAGAGAAGACAGATGCTCCCGCAGGAGGTACGCGCCATCGAAGAAAGATATGTTATCCTATCCTATCTTAGAAGAGGACAGGAAAGAACTGTGAGATGCCATATGGTCTTGCCCAGGCCTGGATGAATGAATGAATGAATGAAAAGCTTTATTTGGTGAGCTTCTTCCGCGCATGCGCCGCATCGAAGTGGTCCCTACTTCACAGGAATATATATGCCGCTCTCACCGCCTGGCCCCTTGATACGAGCCGCAGCTGGTCTTCCAGGACGGTGCTGGACAGCAAGATCTCCTATCGCTCTCTAAGCGGTGGGATGGATTGGGAGGTCATGTTGGGGTTCGGGTTGGTGAGGAGTGGCGGGTGTTCTAGGCTAAACCTGCATTCTCCTAGCATGTCGAGCGAAAGCTGGTGGACCGGGCCAGGCTGGCTGCGAGAGCTCACGGATTCCTGGAATAAGGCAGCGGCCCACTTGAGGGTCTCTCTCTCTCTCTCTCTCTCTCTCTCTAGTTCAGATTAAACTTTTATTTCTCTCTCTCTCTTGATAACATGTATGTGAAGGCTAGGTTGGCACTTTAAGGCAAACCTCATCCTTCCACTCGCCCTTCCCACTTCATTTTTCAGAGCGCATCACTTAGGCGCCCGTTTCTGGGTTGAGCGTCGGCGTCCCTCGGCGTAACCGCGCGAACGCGCTCGTGCCACTGCTCGCGCGTTCGTCGTCGATGTGTTCTTCCAAAGCTGGCTCCGATGCCGCTGACCATGTGAGCATTCCCATACTGCCTCCCTCTGCGAATGCGCTGACGGCACTGGCCCACTGCTAGTCGGTGCAGGGATTTCGGTCTCAACCTCTTTGCTGCAGTATATCGCGAAAGGAAGACCCGTATACAGCTGCGCTCAAAACAGCGCTCGCCAAATGTTCACCTACATGCAATTCACAATGAACTTCATGCGCCCTTAAGCACAGGCAGCCGAATTTCTGAACAAAATAAAAGGTTATTCATCTGACTTCCTCAGCTGAATAATCGGAACAGTACTTGATTCACTATCAAGATAATCACGTCATGCACCTGAGGTTAACCGAATTAATGGACTTTCCAAAACCTAACAAAATCACGAAGTGTATCGAGATGTAGTATTAGGAAAATAGGAAACCACAACAGGCAAGAATTGATATTGTCTCGCTGAACTCTCTATGCATGTTTTGCATATATAAAAAAAAAAAAGAAAAATCGAGAGAAAAGTGAAATGATCATCCACACGATCACCGCGCTTTCTGCGCTGCGCTACAGCATTACAGTATGGGCGCTACTTAGGCCATAGCGCAAGGTCGTAACGTCCATTTGCTCAGTTAAAAAAAAAATTCGATGAAGCTTTGTCTCATTTAGTCCCTCATCTCTTGCTCTCCTAGATGATTTAAAAGAAAGCTGAGGAATGATGGCATCGAAAAATAACATGACCGCCCACTGAGTAAATGTTGCTTCGGCAAAACGAGAAACTCGAGTCTATTAAGAACCACAAGGACCAACTTTTGCGTCTGAAAGAAAAGGAGCGCGGAAATGCTATTACAGGGGCGGAAAGAGGTAATTTGATCGAAGGGTATGCCGCGAGCAAGCATTAAGTCTATCAAAAAAGTATATGCTCAATATTGAACATGGCAGTCAGGGAAAAATCAATCGAAACAACACCAACGTCCCAAACAGAAAACAAAGACCATTCAACAATGCCAAACGAGGCAGTTTCCTTATGTAGTTTGCATAATAGTGCGACCACGATTAGAATACTTTTCTCCTCTAAAGGTAATCATAAAGAAGGCTGCAATAAATTACGTTATCTGTCTTGGTTTTTGTCGTGGATCAGTTCCAAGGCGGCCAAGCTTTGGTGGTGTGTCCACTTCTAAATAATGAGCGAAAACTTCATATACATGCATGAATATGACGCAACGGTCGTCTTAGCGTGTTCACCTACCCGTGCGATGCTTCTGTGGTGTGCATAATTAGGGTCGTAAATATAACAGGTCCTTCAATATACAAATGTAAGAGCGATGTGTTGCGTAAGTTCCCGGGCCAACGCGTTCACCATCAGATATATATATATATATATATATATATATATATATATATATATATATATATATATATATATATATATATATATATATATGAGTCATAAGGGAAAGGTAGGGAGGTTAACCAGAGTGAGCCCGGTAAGCTACCCTGCACTGGTGAAGCGGGAAAGGAGATTGAATGAGGAGAAGGAAGAAAGAAGGTCACAGACTCCACTGTTACGCACACACGCGCGCACCACTGAGGCTGTCACAGGCGGTCATACAGGCTGGTGCATTTCAAGAAACGCATCAGGGCCTTTGTGGCCTTGCACATAGCAGACGCACGAGACCACGGGCCCAAGATCTCCTCTGTGGAAAGACGATTGTCTAAGTGCTCCAAAGCTGTTAGAAGGGCACTCCTCTCGTTTTCGTATATGGGGCAGTCACATAGGGTTACCGTCACCATCAGGGTGGTCATATAGGGCCATGCGACGGCACCGTGGTCGCTGGCATTAGACAACTTTAAGTGCGTGTGTTCATTGAACCCACGGGGAGCACTCAGATTGAGAAAAGTAGGAACTTCAGGGAAAGCGCACCACCATATGCTGTTTTATACCCACTCTGGCTGCAAGCGCGTCGGCCAGAACACTTTTTGGGCAGATTCTGTGTTTTTTACGTGCCTACTTTGTGTCATCGGCAGCGGTCTGCTCTCATGAACAACCTTGCCTCCCTTTGCCACACCAAAATTTCACCTGTTCTGTCTCAGCATATATCGTCAAATAATATGGTGGCCGTTGTCGCGTACAGGGAACACCAACTTGCATGTGTGTTGACATTGATAGGTACGTCCCGCGATTTAAATGGCCCTCAGCAGGTTTGGACATTGCAAAAGAATAGATCACATGGTTGCGTTCGTGTCTACAAAGTATTACGCCGATGTATGCTGGGAAAAAAGAAGAAAATTAAAAGAAGAAAAAAAGAAAGTCACCACACGCTATTTTCTCGACAACGTCGCCCAGCACGCCCACGAGATGTCAAACGTGTGGCGCTCCCGCGTGACACTCATTACGCCTGCAGCGCAACAATGTGCAGTAGCAAGGCGAGCAACTCGGGGGATTCCTGTAAAACGCAGCGCGGGCAAAACCATTCCTACAGGAAGTGCTCCGTGCAAAAATAAAGGGAGACAACACAATGAAGGCGGTGGTCGCGGGGGCGGGAGGCCTGGCAAAAAAGAAAGGTAGGCCCTCGGCTCCGATGGGAAAGGACATGTGACAAGAATATCGCTTGTAGAGGCTGGTTGAGGCAACTGAAGAGATCCTTTGCCGAGGGTGGAGCAGTCCCCCTCATGTCGTAGCATTACCTACCAACATCTCATCTGCTGGTATCTCGGCTACCTCAGAGCCCGTTTTAAATATTATTGTGGCAAAAATGGTCGTTGGGCTCAATGAGAGCGGCATTGTGGGCTTGTTATTTGTTCATCTTGGAACGAGCGACTTGTAGCGCGCACACGGAACAAGGACTACGTGTGTACCCTGCCTTACGTGTGTATTTTCTGTGGCTACGTGTCTGTATTCTGTCTGTAAGGTGCTTTGCGTGCGTATTATTTTGTGCCTTCTCGTGTACTTGATTCCTGCCCGTAACAGCTTGTAGTAAGGTGAATCAATAGCACGTGTAATTCAAATTTCGGAGCGCTTGTCTGGACCGCACGCCGATCGCCGTCAGAGGCAGGGGCGTACGCCTTGTTTCAAGGATGCCCGGGTCCTGCTTCGATTTTTCAAACATTTTGCTCGCTCAGTGACCGCCTGGTCGGCCAAAAGTATGAGCGTCGCTCGTGTCGCTCCACCACTGTCATAGTGCCGATTAATACCGCGCATCAGACTGCGCCATGTTTTGCAAACAGTATATAAAAAAGGTGATCCACCTGCGATCGTTCTTATCTTTGACTTTGCCAGTCTAGCTCATTCTTCAAAGCCGATGTAGCTGTCGATAAAAGTTCCGACACCGATGAAGGCGAACGCAAAGTGAAGCACTCCGTTGGCTCTCCTTCACAAGCGGCAACCGCACCATCGCGCCGTACAACTGCCGCGCTTGTAGGCGACGGCAGATGGGGAACCGGTGACGGTGCGGTCAAAACAAGCATCGAGCGCAATAATGAAGGCGAACCATAGCGGATTATAGGGCCCGTGTGTCCTTCCCACGCGTGCACACCTGTCACAAACGATGACTGTTGAAATGTAGCGCAGGTTGTCATCGGCGCGCCCGTTATATGTTCTTCGCGTTTCAATTGCTCTCAACGGTATGTAATTTTATACAGGTGCTGTTTTTGCGAAGTTTGTTCCCAGAAAAATACCTCTCGCGGAATGGTTTCTTCTGGTCATGCAGTGAAATCATCGTCGACGCGGATTCAATGCGTGCCTTAAGACCTCACGAAGAAAATGGCGCAGCGCGTTCTCTGCTTCGCAAACTCCGGGAAACGCAGAGTGCGAGTGCGCTCTTCGAGTCTCAAGATAGACCCGCGCCTGCGCGCAACGCTTGATGAATGTTGTGATTCAGTTTTGCTGCGGACTCCAACAAAAATTAAAGAACATGAACCTTCAATTGCTTTTGTCTCTCTCTATCGCAGCAGGCTCTTCCTTTTGCGTGGCGCCGTGTGGCCGACAAGGAGTCGAAAAAAAAAAAAGGAAATAGGAATTTTGATATATTGGTTGTCGACGAAAACAGAGTTACCGAAAAGTTTGTTTTCTATGTTAGGCCTTCGAAGATAGCTGGCTAAAAATGTACAGTGTGGTGTGTCGGCTCTGCAGTCGAAATTTCGAACTCAGCAACGACGAGAGTGCGCCCACCTCACTTCCACTTTGCGACCGGTTACGATCAGGTAAGAAAGCCAGCAGATAGCGACGCCCGAGTGCAGTGGTGTATTGAGCCAGCTCGGTGCGCCGCTGCTCAATTCGATTACTGTCCATGGACGGTTCTCGCTCATTCATTTCAGCCAGTCAGTGAGTGTCGCAAAGACGCGGCAGCGTTGAGAAGCGCCCAGACGACAGCGCGCCCGACCAAGGAAACAGAAGAGACGACAGAAAAAAAAAAGCATTATGCCAGAAACAAAAACGGAAGCGCGGCTATCAAGATAATGTACTGTCGTCGTCGTTCCTCAAGCACAAATACAGCAGCGACCGATCAACTTCCTTGTTTTTCTAGCTGTCAACGGACCAGAATGGATGCGGCGCATTGAATTCTTACGGCGTGAAAAATGAACGGAGAACGGAATAAATTACGGATAATAAACTGCGCGAGTGCATAAGAACACAAAAGTGGGCCCGCACATAAGCATTCGTAATCGTTATGAGGCGACAAGAAAGCGCGCAGCCCACCATTCCTGTCCTTTCCTCTTTCTCTGTTCTCCTCTTTGTTTTGCTTTGTACGATAAAGTTACATGTCACAAATCTTATTTTTACGGTAGAATTATTTTGTCTAGAATTTTCCGACACCACATGGGGTACACGTGCTATCTTTTCTTTCTTCTTTTTCTTTAATCTCACCGGGGATCAGACGTTAGAAAATTATTTCGTAACACGATTCAGGAAAATGAAAGCGGAGCAGCTACGAACCCAATCCTCGAAAGCCAACGGGAATGTGTTTCGCGAGGTTAAAGAAAGAACATTTCGTCTCATTCGTGTCCATGACATTTAGTCGTCCTAGCAACAGACCTGCCGGGTGAAGGTTGACAGGCCCATTGCGGCGCAGACGCATTTTATGTCGCAAGACTGTTGAAGAAAGATTTTATTGAACAAATGCATTCGTGTCCAGTGTTGTAACAGGGCCTTCTGAGCCCACGCTGTTGTCGGCATTTCATTTCATCTTCAGTGCTGGCAAAAGTGATCTTGCTCCCGAAGGCGGCTCCGTTCCGCGAAAGTTCAGAGCACCTATACGTGTAATTCAGGGAAGCAGTATGTTCCTGGCTTGTAACTTACTTGTCTAGTTAACGACTTTTAAACTTCTGCAACATATACAGAGATACTTGGGGCATTATGCAGGAAGGCGTGAGTTGAGCGACACTCGGGGCTTCGCGAGATCTGGCGACAAGATAACCCTCGCACTACCAATTAGCAGCACGTGGCGCACTTTTCTCTGATTCAACGGAGCGTGTTAGGCGTTGCAGTGAGTGATACTCACTGCAATAGTCGTTTCCGTCTTTCTCAGAGCAAGCCCTAGTCTTCTTTTGTTTTCTTTTTTTTTTCGTTCCGCCAGCTAGTCGAAACGTTTAAAACGAAAAGCCTTACTTCACCAATAATTGTATCACAGCACTATTTGTTTAGCTGCTCTATCAGTAAGCGCGTGACGTTTTTATGCATTTGTAGAAATTGTATTTTCCTGTCAGCTATAGCGAACAAATTGGGACGCAAGCGCCGTGACGTCGCTTGCTTCCCAATTTGTCAGAGCGTCGCGAAAAAACAAGTTACAGAGATCTTTCTACATTCGTTCGAAGTATTGTCATCGCGATGAGCATTCATATGCTACGTGTTGTGATACCTTAATATGTAATTGAAGACAGGTTTACGTTAAAGCTTTTCGCTCTTGACTGGCACATTGCTCTCAAGAGCGTACACATCGTCCCTAAACGTAAGAGTCGATATGCAGCACTCAACTGCTCGGCACGGCAGAGGAAGGCGTGCAAGCGGATTTGAGTAGTCCGTGCAATAAAATCAAGGCACAGGGAAGGGAGAAAGCGACGCGATTGTTCAACATCGGAAAAGGCTTTTCGCCTAAAACTGCCACTGAAAGAACTTGCGATAGGAATTTACTCCTCCCTTGCACACGGTGTCACTGACGTAGTATGTGCCCTTGCCTATCAATAAGCCGCTTCAAGTGAACGCTGATGAACTTGTGCTAGCAAGGCGCATAGCATATGTCGGTTGTCCCCTGTAACTTGAGTCAAGCGTTACAAATATGCAAATGCCACTTAGCTGTACAGAGCCACGGTAATTTTGTTGGCCGTCACCAGGAGATACTCAGACAATTTTTTTCCATTCCGTGTAATTACGCAAGTAGTGTTAATTATCAACTTCTCAAATATCATTATTCGATTAATATTGTCAATGAGAGAACTGAAGAGCAACACGAAAAACTTCCGATCGAGGTTTGTATTTTTCAAAATGGGGTACATATAAGTGTTTTTCCAGGTATGAGAGAAGCCCGCGAATACACATAAAGTGCCTCGAGCGGCCAGTCGCGCGGCAATTTTTTGTGCATTTGCGGGCTTATTTCATGCTTGGGAAAACACTTTTATGTAGCCCGTATTGAGCAACAGAAAGCTGGATCTGTGTGAGACGAGGATTTCTTTTCAAGATCACGCAGGATTCGCTGAACGTGTCCACAAGCCATGCGTTCGTAGTAATTGAGTATAGGGAATGAAAGAGTCACTGGAAATTTGCAATTTTAATATGATAACCTTTTTCTTTTCATCTTTATTTAGGGGGGGGGGGGGGGGGTCTCTTTCCGTTGTTTTTGTGTTCGAGGCATTTGGCCTCCTTGAAATTTATCCTTTGGTTTTCGTCATGCCGTCTTCGTTATGCAGCCATCGCCACAGCGTCGTTGTCACGGAGTCGTCTTCATTTCAACGTCTCCGCAGTCGCCCTGTCCTTGTTATAGGTTCGCATCATGCACAACCCGCTGTGGTGGCGTAGTGGCTTTCTCGTTACTCTTCTAAGCACAAACCGCACAAACTCCCCGTGTACTACGCATTGGGTGCATGTTAAAGAACCCAAGGTGGTCAAAATTAATCAGGAAACCCTCATTACGGCGTGCTTCATAATCATATCATTGTTTTTGACACGTAATACCTGAGAATTTAATTAATCAATCACGCACAATTGGACATCTCTGCAGCTTTACACCACAAAGCTATCGCTTAACTTGTATAATCATCCCCCGATGGTTCCTGCCGATTTTTTTTTCTTTCTTTTTTCTACACGCTTTATAAACTGCGGCTTGGATGTTCTTTCAGTGACTATCGCAGTGTAATGTTGTGTGACACTCGCACGCCCGCCGAACTCGGGATTTTCGGCACAGCATCGCTGACACCATATCAAGCAAGAAGTCGTTTTCCTTGTGTGGGCTAAGCTCGGCGAATTTGTCTACAGTGGAGACTGATGAGGCCGTAGTTTCCATGGGAACCGACCACAAAGACACCAACAACCGAAGCCCCTGGCCTCTAATGCTTAATAATGCAACTGGGAACTCTTTTTGTGCAGATGTTACACATCAAATCAAATCATATGAGTCCCTGAGGGGCGCCATAGAAGTGTGCCTTTGACAGCTGGTTATTTGGTGGAGCCAGGGAACAGCTTCTAGTTGATGCCCGTTTCTGAAGACGAGGGTAAGTCGGAGATGCTTGCCTTGGATGTTACATACTTCGTTTTCAATTTTTTGAAGAGTGTCCTGCGCTCTTTATTTCCCTGCTTACCTCTAAACTTTGTGGTAAATGTGCTAACCTAAATATATTTTTTGTTACCATATTGTACTGCGCACAATTCACTTTATAAATTGGTGTTGTTTTGAACATGTATGCCTCTCCACGGTTACAGAGTTGAGATATTAAATGAGAAATAAAAGACACATGGAAAAAAGAGTGCAGAAATGTGAACTCCCCTTTTATGGCACTATTCTGCCGCTTTAGAAAGGGGAGCAGTATCTTAATAGATTCCAGTGGCAAGAATGTCTGTCGGGGCAACCATTTGTGAACACTGCTTGCATAGAGGGCGGTTTTCGATGTCGCTGAGAACAGCAGAGACCGCTATAGTTTCTACGCAGATGAGTAAGCACAATCGTCCGTATCCTTGATTGCCTCGTCGCAGCCATTTTAACGATGAGCAGTGGGTCGGTCATTTTGATTAGTACAGCGTATATGTATGTGAAGACGGCGCCATTTCACAGATGGTGGAAAACTATAAAATCCTTTCACGAGAAATATTGGGGAAATTAGGATGCCTTATCGTGCCAGTCTTTTGAGAGAGAGAGAGAGAGGCTCTTTAATAGACAAACAGATATTTTGCCGGTGCGTATACAACTTCTGGCATGCTACTCTGTATAAGGATGGGGAATGGGATTAAAAGGTCCGAGAGGAGAGTGAAAAAAAAAGAATAAAGATAAATATGAAGTGCGCAAGTGGACTTCATGCTCGTAATATTTATAGTTGAGATGGCGGGTAGACTTAGGCTTTTTTATATGAAATGGTGAAATTTTAACGCTTTCCGATTAGACCAATTTCTGACAGGTATTCGAAGAGTAAATCCAAAACCCGTAGCTGTTCGGAAGGGTCGGGAATTGGACCTAAGATGCTGGGTGGCTTTAACGGATCGTGGTAAATCATTTCCATTTGTCGCTCAAAAAAATGTTTCTCGTCGCTGTACATGGGGTATTCAAGTAGTATGTGCTGCACTGTCTCTAAGATGCCACAGTTATCACAGTAGAGATTAGTGGTACGCCCTATGCGTTACAAACAATTGTTCGTGTATACGCCACGTTGAGTCTAATACGATGGTACGTCTCTAAGTGTTGAGGAAGTGGTCGTGGAATTTTCGTTCACACTTCTGAGTCAATATAACGCAGAAAGCAATCTTGGTGAAGCGGCAGATTTCAGAGGCGGTCTTTTTCTTGATAGGCATATTTTTTTGCTATGTTCGAAGCGTCGGCTTCGGTAAAAAATATTCTTCTGAAATTTTGGTATTAGGATCCACTTCGGGCAGTTTCATCCGCTTTTTCGTTTCCCGAAAAACCGGCATGGTCAGGTGTCCATTGGAACGTGATGCAATGCTCAGTAATCTTAGCCTTGTGGTGAAGATAGGCAATGTCAAGTGCTGCAGTTTGGTTTATACATCATTTGTGCCTGCTCCACATACGTTGTAAGCCTGCTTTCGAATCCCTGAATATCACCCATATCTTTGGCGGCTACTGTCGAAGTGCATACTCAAGGGCCTCCCTAATACCATATAACTCAGCTGACGTAGATGATGTCGCTCGCTCAAGAGAAAACGAAAATCGTTGACCTGTAGAGGGCGCGAAAAATGCGCACGATGAACGGCGTTGAGTTGTAGAGCCACCTGTGAAAATGTGCGTTGTGGCTGCGTATTCTTTGTGCATAAATATTCCAAAGCTGTCTGATGAGCCAGTGATTTGTGATTCATTGAGCAAACGTAAGCACATGCGCCAGTTACAAAGCAGACTCGTTGCCCCTGTTTTTGCGATCTGTATGCAGGTACGTCGGACTTCATCCTGCAAATTTTGTGATTTTTTGTTTATAAGGTCTTTGCGCAGGGTGCCACAATTACGTGCCTTTCAATGTAAACCTGCCTGCAAACCTGCCAGCGGTCGCATGTGAGCGCCGTGCGGAAATTGTACCGTAGCTTGTTTAAAAGCTGGTGGTCATAGTTGTTCTTTATTTTTACTGACAGAAAAGCAAAACGAAGCTGGTATTAGGCTTGATGGAAGCCAGGAGCGCTGGCCAGAAATGTTCTTTCTGTGTGGTCTAACGGAACTAACTGCAGACACACAAGTGAGAGTTTTGTGATACAAGCTGAACATAAGCATAATAATCCCTCTGGGTCTTGTAGACAATGTCATCCGAGCGTCATTATAAGATCCGTGTGCACGGTAGTCACCGCTGTGAACACGCGCCATAGAAGGCCAGGAAAGGATAAAAATTGCGGTTACAAAGTAGCATATTTCCGCTTGTCGCCTGTGTCCGCGAGCAATCTCGGCATGCGTACCATATCGTGTTCGTAAAGCTCACGGAGACAGCGTTTACATAACTGCTTCGAAGGGCACTGATTGATAGACGTCGTCTTTTTAAGCATTTTCTTTATACCACACTGCAATGGCTCGACTCAGGCGTTGCTTTAGAGTGTGGTCGTCTTTGTGCTAGGTATTCGGGTAGCTCCGCATTTGGCCATCCTCATTGCCTTTCTTTAACCAGCTTGCTCTCTTCTCGTGCACTAGGTCACATTTCTTTTTTCTTTCTTTTTCTTTTTTTTTTTTGTGTACTCACGGTGGAAGACTGAGACGAATGCACTGCAGAAAGTTTACAAAACCATTTTGAAGTAAAGCTATGCGTAAAGAACCCCAAATGCTTCCACATAGTTTGCACTTATACTGGTGGTGTGGTCAAGCTTTTCTCATGAGAACCACACTGACCATAATATTTCGTGCCACATTTACGTATCAGCGCTGCGCTATATTGCACTAAATATGAACCTTCAGCTGCTTTACTCCCGACGAACGCGAACTGTACAAAATGTTAAAAAGCAAGAACGGGATATGAATCATGACAAGTCAGTCACGTACCAACCAAGAAGATCTATTATAATTAACCCATCGTATCGCAGTCCCTCTGAGCTCTTTATCAGGGGTACCGAACCTGCATGCAGGGCATGCGTAAGTTCGCCTTCCGAGAAAACCACCGCCCGGGTTGCAACCCATAAAAACCTGCGGCACCTTCCCAAATGCAGCTCTGATGAAGCAGTCTGAATAACTTCGAAACGTTGGGTTAATTTAAGTACCTTCTTGGTTGGTCATACCCCTTTAACTTACCCAAATTCAAGTTTTCCCCAACCAGACTGACTCCTGTCGAATGTTAACCTTCGAGGATATGAATCTTATTCATTCATACGCATCAAGTTTATTTGGCCTTTGTTGATTCACGTGCTCAAAAAATTATTGCCTAAGAGCCCAAGATATTGAACTAGATAGGCGTTAAAAATGTCCATTATTTAGAGCACTGAAGTTCCGCATTTCAGTGATATTTACCGAGGTATAGAAAGAAAACGGTGGGCTCATAGAGGAGGGTGAGAAGCAGATCTAATGCCTCCGGTGAAAAAGACCTAAAAGACCATAACAAATGCCAGAATGAACTTGAATTGTCGTGTTGCATTCTCTAATTTTTTTTTTTCACATCCTTCTCGTATTACAATCGTCGTGTTAAACAAGGTGGCGACGAGGTAAACAGAAGGGCGGCGGATGGCGTGAACTCATCGAGACAATATATCAGCCGTGTTCCGGCTCAGCGATCGTTGTAGCCCCGAACGTGTCACGACGTGTTCCGGCGCAGCCCGTACTTCTGCTAGCTATAAGCCGTGGCGCCAACGAGAGCAAGCGGGTTAGGAGACGACATGGCAGATTTAGCTTACGCCCATTTTTGTAAGTTTCCGGACGTCAAAACCGGCACGGAGGGTTGTGTCCGTTGCCGGACACGACCCTCCGTGATCAAGAAGAGGCTTTATTTCTCTCTCCGCTTCGGGGACTGCGAGGAGAGAGCTGTTGAGACCGCGTAGGCCCTACCTGGACTGGACAACAGTTTCGATCAATGAATAGCACTGACGCTAAGGAGAGTTTACTGCTAAGGCCGTCCAATAACCCACCAACGAAAAGAAATAAGAAAGAAATATGCATATCCCACGCACTGTGGGAATCAATGTAAGCGAAGGTTTCTGTGCTGGTTGCTTTGATTGACGATAATTAGCGGTGATGTTGACGGCAAAATCTTAATTTTTTCAACGTTTAGTCTAACACGAGAGTGGTGAGCTGATGTTGAACGTTACCTTGAGTGCACCACTGCTGTTTGTCTTCGTAGTACACAGAACACATAGGGAGAGGTGTTTGCTTGAGGCATTGTTGTGCGCCATACTTCATCACCTCTGAGAGCGTACATCATTGTCATTGCCTCACATGGCACATCGCATCGTGGCAGAAGTATCAAACTTGAATTGGATGATGGGGATGTATGTGCCAAACCCACAACCGAAGTATGAGGCACACCGTAGTGGCGGACTCCGGATTAATTTTGATATTGTGATGTTCTTTAATGTGTCCCAAAATCTAAGTGCACGTGCGTTTTCTATTTCGCCCCCATCGGTATGCGGCTTCAGCGGTGGGGATCAAATACACGACCTCTAGCAATGCCACAGCCGCAAAGCTACCGCGGCGGGCACAGAAATGTCGATTTGACGGTCGACCGATTCAGTAGTGCCGCCTGGACCCTGCGGTGCGCTTTAATTAATCCGGCTCTGCTTCTTTAGGCCCTGCGTAATTTTTCCGCTTGTCATATTTGCATGGTGTTTATTTTTCAGAAATAGCAGGAACGTACTGCACCGTACCTTGTACTTAAGCTTATCCAGTTTCCCCGCAACCGCTGTCGTATAGTAGTAGGGTTTCCTTGCCTTCTCACGCCACCTCCCCCCCCCTCACCTTGTATGGGAACTGCCTCTCCTCCTCCCTCCTCTCTACAGCTATATCTACATCCCCTCTGGACTCGAACGTTCGTAGAAAGGGAAGCGCTGTATTTTCTGCAATGATTTTGATGGGATCACGGATAATTACAGCTGTAAAGAGGCTAATGGGGCGACGCCCAGGGAGCTCTAAAGGGCATTGAGCACATTCGACGCGATGGGGTCCAAACGAGTTTCTCGCGTCGCCTTTCCTCTCTGAGTCACTTCTGTCATGTATGCACACGCTTGGTACTACCTCCCGACGCGGTGTGCCAGATAGCAGCAGCAGTAGCAGCAGTAAGAAAGTCGAAGGAAGAAGCAAAGAAAGCTTCGCCTTAAAAGAGAACGTGATTGTATATAGGCTACTCCACCGCCACGCGCTGTTCCCCCAGCAAGATGTCCAGCAGCCGGCCGCCACACGTAAAGCGGGCGCTCGTATGACGCGGTAACGTCATTGCGCAGGGAGGATCCGTATACTCGGCTTCCCGAAGAATGCTGCAGTACTGCCGATAAAGCGCCACAACAGGCGCCAAGAGACAAGAATGCTGCCCCCTCTCCTGTGCGAAGTTCGCAAGACCGAGGCCATCGCAGCGACAGGTGTTAGCGTTTTAAGTAACGGCCCGGGCACAGCGGCAACGACGGCAGCGAAGAAGCTGGTCTGCTGCAGTGCAGCTCCCTATCGCGCACCATAGGAACGAGTGGTGCTATGGACGAAGCTATATAACATCTACGCGCATCTGAGCGCCCTTCACCCAGACGATTGCGTTGCTGCAGCATATTCCTATGGGTGGGCAGCGCGACTCAGACGAAGGACAGAAGTGGATGATACGAGCGCAGGCTATTATTTTTCCAAACAAGTGATTCAATATACATAGAATGGGATCATGTGATGAAGTGATGCGTACAAATGATGAAAAGGTGTCAGCCTATCCTGTCGTTCAAAAACTTCGTTTCTTTATCATGCAGAGAGATAGACGTCTGGCTAGCGCACGCGCCTGAGGTGGCATGCATGAAGTAGGCTTCCACAGTCTAGCCGTTGATTTGATTTCCTTTTTTGTACAATATTTCTGTTTCTTTTTTCGAACAAATGTATGCATGGGCCATTTCGACAATGCGCGGCCAGATTCGAGCCTGTTGAATTTCTGATCGCACCTTGGTGCTCCCTAAGGCGGATGTTAAGGCAGTGTCCCGTCTGCCCAAAGTACTTTTTGCCACACGAAAGTGGAATAACGTACACCCAGTGGCGTAGCAACAGGGGGGGCCGGGGGGCCGTGGGCCCCGGGTGCAAGGGGCCAGAGTGGGGGGGGGGGGGGTGTCATATACCTCTGAAGACACCCCTCTTTCCGCCGGCTACACCCGGGGGGGGGGGGGGGTGACAGAAGACCTATGGGCCCCGGGTGCCAGACGACCTAGCTACGCCACTGCGTACACCACTCCCACTGAGCATGCCACGAGCTTCCCCGTGTGTTTGATATGGCAAATGGCCTTGGACGCCTGCTTAGGTCTGACGCGATCGCAAATCTTGTTTAACGAGTTTTTAGCTGAAAAGACGACTTAAACGCCATATTTCATGGCTGTCTTTCTTAAACTATGCCCCATCTTATCTACATAAGGGATGACTTTTTCCGTTTCTTTTTACTGTTTGGATTTGTTTCATGGGCGCTTCCTTTTTCTTTTCTTCACTAGCCCTTCACATATTGATACAATAGATTTTGGAAAACCGGCCTTCTATAGACGGTTCAGCTGTTGCGAGAAGCTGAGATTGGCGAGGTGGTAGCATGACTTTCTAAGTGTGGAACCTGAACATGTCATAGCAATGCCTCTTTTCACTAGTTTTGAGTGAGCCGATGCGTAGTTTAAAATTGGTTTGCTTGTCCTGGGGTTGTATTACCAACAAACATGTTGTGCTATTAATCTTAACTGTAAATGCGAAAATTGAATTTTATTATTAGTCTGCAGCTCATGAGTAAACCAGGGACACATTCCTTCTTTATCAAAGGCTGCGAGAATAACGCCAATGTCTTTGGAACTTGTTTGCGAATCGATAAATATCAGGTAGTCATCAACAAACCTAAAGCACTTAATCCTTGTTCCCGCCAAGACGCTCTCGAGCGCCCTGTCAACACTGCCGAGAAAGATCTCGCTAAGAATTGGTGCGACCTGAAGCCAATGCAGACCCCCTATTTCTAAATCACTACTTCAATATCCCAGATAACGAACGTGGAATTTAAAAAAAAAATCAAGAGTTCGAGAAACGACTGAGCCGGGGCTCCACTCTCATTCCTAAATTTTAAGTCATCATTATCCAAATGCAATCTTTGATTGTCTTCATCAGCTGATTTCTAGGAAGGGAATAATATAAATCTGTGATGTCCATTCTGAAGGCTGTGCATGCTGAATACACCCCTTCTTGTAAAAACCCAATGACTTCTTCCGAGTTTTTACTTTGAGTGGTTCTTCTACTCGGAGCCTGTTAAGTTCTGAAGACAACCACAGACTACGTATTGCCAAGTGTTTCTCTTAGACACAATTGTGTGGAAAGGTTGCTCAGCATTGTGGGTTTTTATCGTAAAGAAAATCTCAAGGTTAAACCCCGGATTTTTGTTTACTGTACTAGACAAACCCTCCAGGTTTAATTCCAGCAACAGTTTCATTGCGTGATCTTTGATTTTCTTAGGTTCAAAATGTACCTTGTCGAAGTTTTTCGGGAAAGCCGTTGAGGCTTTCTCCGAAAACTGCCCTTCCGTTAGGAGGATGAAGTAGCCTTCTTTATCAGCGGTAAATACTTTCAGTTCGTTTTCTCTTAAAAATTGCACAAGGGTTAGAATCCTCTTCCCACTGCCATTCCGGTTTCCTTGAGATTTGACTCACATGTCAACGCACTCAGAAATGCACCTGAATTTTTCATCTTCTTCTACATGCCTGGACACTGATCTAACGGTGGCTATCTTATTGACTGGGTCTAGGCACGGTTCTAGGCACAACTTTGGGCCTAATTCAAGAATGTTCATGTGCTTATCTGGAACGGCAATATCGATCAGGTTCAGCACTTTGGTCGTGGTCTTCGGTTTCGTCACCTTCGTATGTACGAAAAAATAAACCAAAAGTTAGTCTGCGCTCTTATCGTCCACTTCCTTTTGTCCTTCGTCCGGGTCGCGCGGCCCACCCCAAGGAATGTGTTCAGTCACCAACTCACCCAGCTTACTGTGTTAATTGCTGCAGCAACCCGCCGCCTCCTATCAACGCATGCAAGTTCACTAGGATGCAGCGGACCTGCATCTTCGCACAGGATGCACGTGAATGATGGCTCGTCGTCAGAAATATGGCCTTGCATCTTCGAGTGCGTGTCCTGTCGGTGGCGAGGAAGACAAATTCAATCACGTCTTCCTCGGATTCGCACAGCGACCGCGCTCGTCTTCCCCTCTGGCACAGCCAAACGCCGGGCTCTCGCGCATGAAAGAATCGGCGGCATCCCTCGACAGCACTAGGATTGCATAGCGGCTCACGTGTATTATACGAGGCGCAACCACGTCGGGTACGCGTGGAGTCCACCATGACAACGCATGTTCAACATGTGTTGTCACGGACATGCCTCTCTCTCTTGTCTCCTTTGTTCACTGGTGTTCTTCATATCTATCTATCTATCTATCTATCTATCTATCTATCTATCTATCTATCTATCTATCTATCTATCTATCTATCTATCTATCTATCTATCTATCTATCTATCTATCTATCTATCTATCTATCTATCTATCTATCTATCTATCTATCTATCTATCTATCTATCTATCTATCTATCTATCTATCTATCTATCTATCTATCTATCTATCTATCTATCTATCTATCTATCTATCTATCTATCTATCTATCTATCTATCTATCTATCTATCTATCTATCTATCTATCTATCTATCTATCTATCTATCTATCTATCTATCTATCTATCTATCTATCTATCTATCTATCTATCTATCTATCTATCTATCTATCTATCTATCTATCTATCTATCTATCTATCTATCTATCTATCTATCTATCTATCTATCTATCTATCTATCTATCTATCTATCTATCTATCTATCTATCTATCTATCTATCTATCTATCTATCTATCTATCTATCTATCTATCTATCTATCTATCTATCTATCTATCTATCTATCTATCTATCTATCTATCTATCTATCTATCTATCTATCTATCTATCTATCTATCTATCTATCTATCTATCTATCTATCTATCTATCTATCTATCTATCTATCTATCTATCTATCTATCTATCTATCTATCTATCTATCTATCTATCTATCTATCTATCTATCTATCTATCTATCTATCTATCTATCTATCTATCTATCTATGAGGTGCGCGGCGTCAACAGAACTATAATGAGAACACAAGCGAGCATACTGCTGGAACAAATTGATGCTCCGAAGAACGTGTGTGTAGCCCGGATCTACCCTGCCAAAAACTACGAAGAGAAATGGTAAGAAAGCATATAGAAAGGCGTTATCAGCGCCGTCACGCTGAGAAGTGCCATGGCTCAGCCTGCTTCGGGAGTGAGAAGAAAAAAAGAGCAGTAGTGTCCTCCAAGCGTTTGCTCTCTAAGTATCCTATACTTTACCTGAGTCCGGAACGTCAATTACGGCTTAAACGAGATATCTGTCAACGCTTTTTTCAAGAGAACCGATTCCCTCTATCAAATTTTGGCGTCAAGAGGCTGTCAGCAATGTGGCATTCCAGTGATCACTTTTCGTTGCCATGGATATTTAGCTGGTTAGATCGAACTTGTGCTTGTACCGTGGGGCTACCAGAAGACCGGTATCTGTACTCAGCTTCCTACAGCATTTGATCTGCTCACACAGTGTGCGCTTTTATCTTTCTTTGTCTTCCACTGGAAAACAAAACGCATATATCTGCAGTCACGTAAATTGAAGCATGTTAAAAAAGACAGACGTGTTTTAAAGCAGAACTGTAACCTTTTTATATACTTTATAGCTTCAATGCAAGTAACCCCCCTCCCTCCTTTCTTTTACTTTTTTTATGTGGTTCGACGACAGCGCGGCTTGCTTTCAGAGTGATCTCTGGGTTGTTAAACATGGCCTCTTTTAATCTTTATCATCACATTTTACTCACTGGCTGCTTCCTATATGAAATCCTTGGCATGGAACACGGAATTAGAAGGCATTTAGTCTCTTTTCACGCATCATGGAAATCTATGCTTTTGTTTTGTTTAGTTTTTCTCCTGTGCTCTCTCCAAAAAATTATTAGAAGGCAAATACGAAAGGGAGATTAAACGAGCTGCCTTCATCCTAGAGCCAGGGCGTGCAGATAAAACTTTTTTAGAGCCTACATAAGGCCTGAGTTTGAAAAAAGAGGGAGGAGGGTGAGTTCTTGTCTAGAAAGCTTAACTCACGCCATTAGTAGCTGTAAAGCGGTAAGACCAGCGGCAGAGAGCATCTAGGACGCCAGATTAGCGACACGATTCATTAGCGCCTAATGAGCGAATTAACGGCTATTGTAAAGGAAAGAAGGTGAGCGCGGGGGGTGAGGGGGAGAGAGTCTGCGTTGTGTGCGTAGATGGTCCCTCGTGGCCTCTGCCCTTGAAGGAACGAGATTTCACGGCATTGTTCAGCGTTTGCTCTAACTTTATTTTTTCATATGAATTTCCAATTAGGAGTATTTGGAATCGAAAAAAAAAATTCGCCCGACCATTCCACTGTCTGTAAACGTGCGCCATAGCCCAGTGTGTTTTTCATTCAGTGTTACTACGAGAGCGAAAAAAAAAGTCGCATGCTATGTGAAGGAGGTCCTCGAGTGCTAACCAGAGAAATAACGTTTTTTAACTGTTTCGACGGGACTTAGGTGGTTGCTAGAAGAGTTGGTCGCTAGAGGAGCACTAGAGCTGGTTGGACACTATAGAGGAGTGTCAAAATAGTTATTCCTAGATGTCAGCTCGACGACAGCTTCTTACATCCCGGCATATGAAATAAGAAAAGTTGCCGTATGTAACACAAAGTATCATGTGTAGCACCATAATTACTTCGCATCCTGCAAGCTGCGATTTTCGTGGTCGAAGTACCTAATTTCATCACTGGGTAATCTATGCAAACTCGAAAATAGCTTTGAACACACTAATGCAATTTCTTTCCGTTCGTTTTTTTTTCATGGCGACAATGCCTTACGTTTTCACTAAAGTAAAAATAAGATTGTTCCCTCTCGCACCCATATTCCTGCCATCCTCCCCGCTAACTGTGAATTTTCGAGCCATACTGGAATAACGAGTAATGAAGTAGCCGACAGAATAGCTGCTTGGACGCATAAAATAACACTCATTGCGTTTTCTGTATCGGATACCAAACAAGCGCTTCATGGACTGTGGCAGAAATTTTGAAGGGCAATGTGGCTCCACAAGCGGACGAAATCATCTCTGTGTTGTACAACATATAGGCGATTTGTTACGCTTCTCGCCAAACTTCAGGCTTTAACGGACGTGATACAGACTCTTGTATCGTCCCACTAGAAGAGGCCTTCTATAGTGGAGAACGTCGCTCCGGGACTGTGCTCATTGTGGCACCCTTCCCCTCCCCCTCCCCCCGTATGCTTTTGCAGAGTAGTACAGCGTCATCACTTGCCCACTATGGCTATGACGGTGATTTATTGCCATCCCCTTTGAAACGGGGCGGTGACAAATATACATCTAACCTGCTCGAGTTATTCAGGTATGCTGTACATGCTTTTCCTTATAGAATGTTGTACATCTTCCTTGATCTTTTTTCTTCTTCCTCAAACCTTGTTTATCTACCTTGCACCGCTACGTATGCCTATAACGGATCCAGTCGTGTCAATCTCTTCCCTGCTTTTTGTCCACCAATACTGTCAACGTCTCTTGATTATCTCGACTGCTACCGTCCACTTTAAATCCGAGCGCTTCTGGAAGGTGTGCGTTGCCTACGGGTCTCACTGGGTGAATACGTTCGCCTTCCATTACGATGTGCTGAGTGGTCTCCGGATCTTTGCTGCAGCAGACACATGCCTCATCTTGTCGCGAATATTCGCTCCGGTGTGTTTTTGTCCTTAGGCAACCAGCTCGAGCCTCAAAATAGCAAGGCACTTTCCTTCGTGTTATCGTACAGATTTTCTCTTCTAATTTCTTTCTTCCCATTTTTGTAAATCTCTATGGTCTTTCTTGCTTCCATTCTTTGCATCCATGTCTCTGTTTCACTCACTTTTTTTTATGATACCTGGTTCTGTATTTACACTTTCACATACCCTGTGCTTGGTTGTCAATTTTCTTGACCTCATCGTCCATGCTGTGTTCACGCTTTTCAGATGCGGACACTTGTGTATTTTAGTGACCTATTTATTTTCATCCATGATCCTGAATATCTCTTGAAAAATAATTTTACTCTATGCTTCTCTGACTTCGAAGGATGCCCAATCCATGTCGCCCTGCAGTGCCTAAATTGTGATTTTGCTGTGGGCTCCCAAAGCCAACTGGCCTACGCTTGGCCAACTTCCAACCCCGGCAAGATATCCAATTTTAAGCACGAAATGGCATTCCTTTCCAGACTCCACGCACGACCTCATATATATAATTTCTTACATACTATTTTACCAGCAACAGACCCTTAGCGGTCGTCCACCGATCTTAGATAGACGTTCTTTATCTGTAAATAAAGTGCGCGGACTTTGACTCAGCCCTCACAAATAAGGAGAAGCAGTGAAAATCCCGCCGGATTTTCAATCTGGACAATGGCCGGATCATTCCCTATTCTGACATTCTTTTCTGTCCTTCTTTCTGACCTTCTCTTTTTATACTACTCTAATGCCGTAGTGACTTTCCCGCGTCAATGACATTTCATACGACTTCGTGTGAACTTGACTATCCCGCCATGTAGCATGACTGGTGGCTGCTCATGCTTGTTACGGGTCATACACTGGGTCTGCACTGCACACAATACGCATATACTTGTAACTTCATGATGTGACGCTGAAGAGATTTCTCCCCCCTCCTCTTTTTTTTTTTTTTTTTTTTTGCAGTGTTACCAAGTCTGATAAATTTTTTTTCGGTAATTTTCTCCTGTTTAAGCCTTCTTTATGTAGGTGCTATTTCATTTTTTGGGTAAAGGAGGGGAGGGGCGGAATAACAGGCTTTTAAAGTAGGCAAACTTCTCACTTTGTTGCATTTAATAAACAACAACTAAAAGTTCCTTCACATCTTCTCAGTGAGACACAATGCCACAGGTCGTCATGGTTTAGTTAAAATCATAATTATGCGCTGTCCTATAGAGATCTCTATGTATGAAATATATATATATATATATATATATATATATATATATATATATATACACACACACATATATATATACATATATATATGTATATACATATATATACACACATATATATATATATATATATATATATAGAGAGAGAGAGAGAGGGGAGGGGAGGGCGGAAGTCAACCAGACGAGTCTGCGGTTTGCTATCCTACACTGGGGGTAAAGGAAAGTGGGAATAGAAAGAGGGAACGAGCGAGACAGTGAGTACTGCATACATATACTAGAACGCACAGCAGGACTACAAAATCGGTGACTAAGGCGGGCTTTCCTGAAAAAACTGCAGTAGCGCACGAATAGCTTTCTACGCCATCGACGGATGTGGCTATAAAGTCCAAGAATTTTGGTTTCCGAAAATGCTCGACTAGAGTCCAGTTGGCTTAGCGCGATGTGTAAAGAGCGTGCTAGACGTCGCATTAAGGGCCAGTGCAGAACTGGCGTTCAATAGTTTCTTTAGACTTACAGGTGCCGCATGCACATTGGTGTGTCGGCCTTTCCGAGACCGAAAGAATAGGCGTTCGTAAAATGCCCTCACCAAGCCGTAGGGGCGGTAGAGCAGTTTTGCATCGCCGTGGGAGAGAGGCTAGTTGACATTTGGAGCTGCAACACACTGTCCAGCGTACATGGACGATAATTAGATAGGCTCGGAGAGCTCCAATAAGCTTGTGTCATTATGCAGGCAAGCAGAGGAAGTTATCTTGCAGCGTTCGTCCTCGGCCAGTGAATTTTGTAAAGTGGCTATGAGCCGTGACGCTTTTTGCAAAGGAGGTCCTAGGTGAGGTGGACATACTTTGGAGCTAATAACGCGAGTTTCATAAAGCGAATTAATAAAAATGTGCCAATGAACTTTTTATTGGGGGATTGGGGGGCAGTTGTTTACATGGAAAATTTTGGAGGCGGTCACATTTTAATGCCACTCCTCACCTTCTCTCTCGCTCTCTCTCTCTCTCTCTTTTAATCTGCTCGGTTGTTTTCTGGCCGAGTAAACTGCGCTGATACCAGATGTGGTGCAATCAAAACTGGGGAGGTCCTGGAACTTGTATATTCCGCGATCGCGTGGGTCACGTAAGTCGCGTGGACGCTTGGGTGGATGAGCTGGGCAAGGCTGAACCTACGAAAACCCTTTTTGGGGTAGTGTACTGTTTCTGAACCTGTGTCTTGCGACCGAAGTACATTGTCAAAGCCAAGAAGTAGTGACATGCCGGACAGGCAAGCTTTCGGCATCTTGCAAAGCGTGGCGGAGAACACGAACAGTTAAGTGTGCGTCACCTAGAAGCCAAACTAGAAAAAAGAATCCCCTGCGATGGAAGAAGAACGTGAACAGTTCTTCACGCGTAGTTGGAAACAAAATATAATTGCACTCATCGTGTGTCTGTTTGCACAGCATTTCAATTATTAAACGTTTAAACACAGCTTCGCGTATAGGAGATTCCAACGAGTGTGGCCGATCTGCCGTTTTATGGTATTGCCCTACCACAAGTGCCGTGGCTGGTATATCTTTAAAGATAACCCCGACGCAGATCTCGCGCACATACTCAAATATGCAGGAAAATGTACGGCAGGACAACCATCCAGGTAGTTCAATGGTAGCGCAATACACGCATAATGCGGCAGGTGTGGATTCGGCTACCACCTACCGCAAGTTGTCATTTGATCCACTTTCATTTCCCTTTTGTTGTTACTTCAAAATTTAAAATAAAATCCAACAGCTAATTTCCCACGTGTTTCCCAGGCTTCATGGGCAGTTGGACTTCATGCGGTTGTAACCAGAAAAAGTCGAGGCCCTCACTATCCTCTATTCTTCTTGCTGATAACTTGCTGAAAAGTACACCAAGGGTATTTATGAGGGACTGAAGCATCACATCCACTTGCCGGTCTTCTTCGAACAACTTATAGGGAGTCGGCGCTGTGGACTCTGCTTCGTCAGCGCGAAGTGCCGTGCAAGTGCTGGCTGCTCTTAATCCAGTGCTTGCAAGTCTCGAATATAAACCCCATAGCTCACCCGCAGCCTCCTATTCGTGCAACGACCCCTGGCTCTTTGGTCGTCCCAGATGTCGCCAGCGCAGATCACCAGCTATGGAACTCCACTTTGGTGTCACGGTGCTTCACTGCACGCACAGTCATCACTTCCTTCTTTTCTTCTTTCTGTTACCCCTTTCCCTCACCCCCAGTGTAGGGCAGCAAACCGGACGCTCGTCTGGTTGACCTCCCTGCCTTTGCTCTCTCTCTGCTATCTCTCTCTCTCTCTCTCTCTTGCTGATAACACAAAGTTCGTAACTCACAGACACGTATGTTGCTAGGCTTGTACTAGCGCGCCGCGAACGCAAAACAGACACGTATGTTGCTAGGCTTGTACTAGCGCGCCGCGAACGCAAATTTAGTTAGAAAGCAAGTTCGTTTGTACCTCTGTGGCTCCAACATGGGCAGTCTCGATAGACTCGATCGTGGCTGCAGCGCGTCCGTTTCAATTACACTTCCAGAAACACTGCTTATTTAAAATCCAGTTGTCTAGCACGTCCTTGTGTCTGACCTGTAGTTACCCGGCGAGATGGCTTAGCGGTTATGCTGTTGCATTGCTGAGCACGAGGTCGCGGGATCAAATCCCGGCAGCGACTGCCTGATTTCGATGCGGACGAAATATAAGAACGGTCGTGTCCTATGCATTGGGTGACGTTACAGATCCCCTTGTGGAAAAATGAATCCGGCGTCCCCACTACGGCGTGCCTCATAATCAAATCGTGGTTTTGGTACGTAAAACTCCAGGATTCAATTCAATTGTGACCTGTAGCGTTGACGAGCACTTGGACTTATAAGCATTTGCAGGATCTTCACTGCGCCAAGGGCTTTCTTTATTCATGTACGATGACACACGCAGGACCTCCATTGGCCGTGGCTGGGCCCTGCCTCTGGTCTGCGCACAACTAAGATGCGTTGTCTAGCCTTCCAGCGGCATACAGACCTCCATGAGGCTGGAAGCCACGATGCTTGTATGTCACGTATACATGGGTACGCTGGATGTATGTGCGCGTGCGCGCGTGCGTCGTTATATTTAAACTCTCTCTCTCTCTCTCTCGCTGGGGCTATTTGGCGCGCACGCCAAATAGCCCCAGCCCGTCAACATGTTGTCAGCACGCACAGTGCAGCTTCAGGACATTGAACAACGATAGTTATTTTATGCACTTTGCTTGCATCTATTTTTTTCTTTAGTTATTAACCACCACCACTGTACGAAACTACAACACTAATGGGGCGGGAAACAATTGGAAACGTTTTCGTACCTTTCACTGTAGAATGTATATATATATATATATATATATATATATATATATATATATATATATATATATATATATATATATATATATATCGTCGTATGAACAGAGGTCAACATTTCTATTCGTCCGCAAAACCTCGCAATGCGACGAGACACCCCAGATATCCCTGTAGAGGTATACGGAGGGACTTCATTCTCGCGCTGGTGCACATCGTATACGAAGTCGCTAAAAGGGTTTACGATGATGACTGACGGAAAGTGCGGTGGCGAGTGGAAAGGGGCGAAGGGGGGGTGCAAATGGACAGGAAGTGGCCGGTGGCGAGTGTCGCCACTCGTGCGAAAGCGAATCGGAAACGTCGCGACGGTTCACCTGCGGCATAGCGCAAGATTGAGTGTACCTACATCTTGCGCCGTTACCTGCAGTGACACAAGCGATGCGATCGGAGGAGAGAGACCGCGCGCGAGCTGGTGGGCCGCGCGGGCGGAGCGAGTCGGTCCGCGATTAGCTATCGATTTGGCAATTAATTCCTCGTCACCCCCAGGGGCCGCGACCCTTGACGCCCATCCCCTCTCGCTACACCGGACAGGGCAGCGGCGAAGTGGGTGGCGGCGTGAATCCGCCGGCGTGCGCGATCCTAATGCAAAATCGAACAGGCGCCGGGATAGAGTCGATTATTAATCCGACCGAAATGGTCCCCTCGATGGACGCGCACGTTTTGCAATTAGTAGAAGTCGCGAGCGTCACCCGCGAAGCCATTCTTTAAAACGCCTTGCGAACGTTTCTTTTTTTCCTTAATTACGTGGGCCACGCTGCCAATATACTCGCTACCGACGTCTTTTCTGTACTGTCACTGACGAGCGATGGAGCCACTGCGAGTAATTCTACTTATCTTGGCGAATGCAGTGTTCGCGCCGTGAAACGACGCAGTGTATGCGTATAGTAGTTCGCCAGCACACAGATCGTCTGCTTTACTGATTCCTTACGCTACACTGTTCTCTTTTGTGTGTGTGTGTGTGTGTGTGTGTGTGTGTGTGTGTGTGTGTGTGTGTGTGTGTGTGTGTGTGTGTGTGTGTGTGTGTGTGTGTGTGTGTGTGTGTGTGTGTGTGTGTGTGTGTGTGTGTGTGTGTGTGTGTGTGTGTGTGTGTGTGTGTGTGTGTGTGTGTGTGTGTGTGTGTGTGTGTGTGTGTGTGTGTGTGTGTGTGTGTGTGTGTGTGTGTGTGTGTGTGTGTGTGTGTGTGTGTGTGTGTGTGTGTGTGTGTGTGTGTGTGTGTGTGTGTGTGTGTGTGTGTGTGTGTGTGTGTGTGTGTGTGTGTGTGTGTGTGTGTGTGTGTGTGTGTGTGTGTGTGTGTGTGTGTGTGTGTGTGTGTGTGTGTGTGTGTGTGTGTGTGTGTGTGTGTGTGTGTGTGTGTGTGTGTGTGTGTGTGTGTGTGTGTGTGTGTGTGTGTGTGTGTGTGTGTGTGTGTGTGTGTGTGTGTGTGTGTGTGTGTGTGTGTGTGTGTGTGTGTGTGTGTGTGTGTGTGTGTGTGTGTGTGTGTGTGTGTGTGTGTGTGTGTGTGTGTGTGTGTGTGTGTGTGTGTGTGTGTGTGTGTGTGTGTGTGTGTGTGTGTGTGTGTGTGTGTGTGTGTGTGTGTGTGTGTGTGTGTGTGTGTGTGTGTGTGTGTGTGTGTGTGTGTGTGTGTGTGTGTGTGTGTGTGTGTGTGTGTGTGTGTGTGTGTGTGTGTGTGTGTGTGTGTGTGTGTGTGTGTGTGTGTGTGTGTGTGTGTGTGTGTGTGTGTGTGTGTGTGTGTGTGTGTGTGTGTGTGTGTGTGTGTGTGTGTGTGTGTGCGTGCGCGCGCGCGCGCGCGCGCGCGCGCTCATTTCTATGTTTGCTTAGAGCAGTCAGTGCAATTTTTACGTAAATTGGTGAATTATTGGTAAGCTGAACATTTTGGTCCATGAACAAGTAATCAATAAAAACATTACACACAACTCAATTTTGATAGCGCGCAGTTTCAGAAAAAAAAATCATGAGGTCGTGCAACACCTGCTGTGGCCCAGCTTTAAATAGTGCTTATCGCAGCTCGTGACATCCGGCTTTGCTCTTTCATGTATCGCGTTTATCTATGTATAGATTTACACTCTCGCGCTAAGGCGTATTTGATACACTTTACGTATGAGCCCGAGGTTTGTGAAACAGGTTGCTAACCGGACCACCCGTCTCCTCGCTTTTCTATTGGGGGGGGAGGGGGGAGGAGGGGGGAGGGGGGTGGCGGGACGAAGGGGGGGGGGGCTCTCGTCGATCACTGATTGTCACACACCTGCTGGTACGACACGTAGCAGCGAATAAGTTTCACCAGCGCAAAAAAATATAAAGTAAAAAAAATAACGTGAGGCTTCCAGTCAACTGACTTCCCTAATGCATATTTGGAGATAGCGAAGCCAAACATATTAAACGCAAAGTTTCTGGGTTTGAATAAAGAAATGTTTCACACTCGCGACCGTTTGTAGAAGGACATATTCCGAAAGAGCCGCGGCTAAGGAATGAAATTAGGAAAACGAAGACGCATGGCGCGTCACCCACGCTTTCAACTTGATTAGCTGTGCGCCGGGCCTTAATTTCATTTGCAGAACCGAATCGCGACGAAGCCCAGTGACTGCGCAGGAGAAGAAAGCGTGGCGGTTGCCCCGCCGAATTGCGGCCGGCGGCAGAGTTATTCCAGCGTGGTCGACTCGGCCTGGAGAGGCCGAAGGTGTAAGGCGCGCAAGCGCTCGCGCGCCACTAACGCACGCACAATCAGGCCCATCCACGTCAAAATACCAAAAAAACGAGCAGACGCGAATAACGAAAAGCACGCCTGCGGGAAAGACGAAATACGCGCTCACCTGTCGCAATGTGCGCCAAATGAATTTGTGTGTCTGTGCCCATGGGTGGGCGGCCCTGCTTTCGGACAAGAAAATATAGTGGAGCTCATGAGTCTTCTTTACGAATGCTAGTCTGAGAGCCGCGGGTTACTTGGCCAAGGCTGCATCACTGAGATAGCCCCTCAATACGTATTTCTGTTTTTTTTTTATTTCCTTGCTGTTGCTGTCGTCGTTATTTTTAAAGGTGCCAAAATGGACTTTTGTCTCGTTCTAATTTTATTATGTGAATAGGGTAGAGCACGCGTCATTGGTAAGAATGTGAGAACTTGTAATATTTTACCACGTACCAGAAAAAAAAGAAAAGAAAGCTTTTTAAGGCACCTTGTTTCTGCATATATGTACGGTTTACGAGACGTATCGTTTCCGTCAACCGCGGTCAACGGCACCATCAAACGAACCATAGTTGCCGCCAACTCGCAACACTGAGTGCGTCACCGGGACACGAATGCAAGCGGAGAGCTCTCAGCGAAAAGCGTGTGAAGCAAATACCACAACTAATGGGGTAGTGCAAAGTCTGCTGGTGTTTATTGTTATTTTATTTGTTCGTTATGACTTTGGTTTGAGCGCTGGTGGGTAACCTCGAAGCAAACCAATCGGTGAGCCCAAGTGATGTATATACACTGACGAACTAGCGGGCGTAGATAAAAACGCCAATGGGGACGGAGCAAAGTTGCTCGCGTCTATGATCTGAAATCGATACACAACCAGTTGCGGAGCGTTCATTACAGCCATGACCTTCAGCGGGGAATCATGAATCAAATCACGCCGCTTGTTCACACGAACGAACATATATGAACGTCGAAGGAAGGCGCCTTGTATGTTTAACATACATTGGTTCTTGTTCTCTCATATTTTTTTTCGGCCGAGTGTATACACGCAAGAGGCGTACGTGAAAGCGCACAGCCGTAATTTGTGTGAGCAGCGTGCGCTCTGCGCCCGTTCGAGATGTATACGTATTTCAACTTGCGCGGAGGCGCCTGGCAGCCGCTTCGCGGTTCATGCTCATGCAGAGCAAGGCCCATTCACTGTATATGAGTCACATGAACTGGAAGGTGTATATTGAGCACCGTGTAGGGACACGCAAATGCGCGAGAAAGACGAAAATGAGTACAAAAGTTAGTGAAAATAAAATGCCCCGACGAGGATACGCCGCTTCGAACCTGCCGCCCCTGCATATAGATTCATAAGCTGGAACTCTGACTTTTCGCCACCCTTTTGCAGCAGTGGAGTTGATTTGCGAAAGCGCAGGCACGCGATACGAGTGCGCAGCCATTCTCGCTCGCGCACCCAGCAGACGAACATTACGAGAAACACGTCTAAAAAAAAAAAGGGGGGGGGGGGGGGACACACACAAAACGGGACTTAGGCGAGATATATAATAAGTGAACGAAAATAAAGAAACGAATGTAGCCGGTAAACTAACGATATAACACAGAGACGGAGGTGTGTATGAGACGCTCTGCACCAAATCTCGCTCCAGCGTGCTCCACTGAGTTGGTCAAAAATGTCGTGTAGCGTTGCAGCCCGTGAACGGTGTCAGCGTCGCAACGAACGTTGCACGCTTGTACATTCGCTGAGCAGAAATATAACTTTTACATTATTTTTTTTCTTTGCCGTGTTTCTTTGTCCATATCGACTTTTCAATGACTCCATTTGCTCGTGATGAATCATAAAACATGCAGATGGGCAATATTTCGTAACGAGTTTCGTCATGCGCTCCGGCGGAAGCTGTGCGGTTAATTAATGTCCCCCAGAACGGGCAGCACAGCCCGTAGCCCCGCTGGTGCACAGCGGGCCAGTGGGTCGCGGCGTCCTTTAAGCCTGCTGCTGCAGCTGAAGGGAGTTGTTCTTTTTTCGTTCTTGATTTTTTTTCCTCTCTGCGGACTCACAAGCCTCGTTACACGCCATTCGCGGCGCCTGTTCCACTGCGCACATTGTTTCGGCCATGAGGGAGAAGATAATTAGTGAAAACGCACTTAGCGGTCAAAATTTTCTTTCGGAGCCGGGCCTGTCGGCACTCGCGTGTTACGACCGCAAGAAAACGAGTGCACCGTTATAATGAGCGAAATCGTTTAGTATTTCTTGATTAACTTTGTTTGATGCTTTACAAGTCGCGTCGCTATAATAGCAAAATACAATACTACTTCTGTTCTCGGTTACGCAAAGCTGAAGGAACAATAATGAAAATCGCAATTTTTTTTAAGACGACCGCAACGTGATGTGGCATTTGACGCCCCTTAATTGGAAATTTGACAGCGGCAGCAAGTAGCCCGTTTACCTAGCTTTCCAGTAGGTTTTTCTTAGCAGCTCGACACAATAATAAAAGGCGGATTCGCTTACGATTGCTCAGCCTGGTTTAGACATGAGACGGTAGAGCCACCGTGTGGTGCGGTGCCGCCGTATGGTGCGCCGAGCAGTGCGACTCATGGCATTTTCGTTCTGCGGGAAACCGACAAACTCGTAAGCAAACCAGATGAGTCAAAATATTCTGCAACGTATTCTGTATTATTATTATTAGTAGTAGTAGTAGTAGTAGTAGTAGTAGTAGTAGTAATAGTAGTAGTAGTAGTAGTAGTAGTAGTAGTAGTAGTAGTAGTAGTAGTAGTAGTAGTAGTAGTAGTAGTAGTAGTAGTAGTAGAAGTAGTAGTACAAAGTACAGCGAAGCTGTATATGGCTAGGGTTCCGTGCATTTTTGTTCTCCGTGAATAAAAACTATCGTCATCAATGGCTCACACCCCCGTAAGCAAGCAAAAAATGCAATGACTCATAGTCCCATAAGGTTCAATGCTACTCACTTTGCGCGAATTAGCTGCGATGACACTACTACTGTTGTCGTTGTCGGTGATTTCGATGTGGATGTGTCGGTGCCGAAAATGGACCGGTTTACGCGTTCCGTGTTGCAGACATATCCCTTGCGATGCCACACCGACCCGACCCGACCGACCACCCAGTGGCGTACGTGCATCGATTTGGCATCATCAAAGAATGCGATTGCAGTTGCGAGTGAAATAATGACCACCGACGAGGGCAATAAATGAGTGTGCGTACCTTTCGTCACGATGACCACCCAGCTAGACAGTAAGTGATTTCGTACCTTTGTTCAAAGTTATGCCTCACCTCCGTGTCGTGTGGTAAACGGCTTCGCTGGTCAACCACCTTCATAGAGTGAAGTACGGCTCATGATATATTATTATTATTATTATTATTATTATTATTATTATTATTATTATTATTATTATTATTATTATTATTATTATTATTACTATTATTATTATTATTATTATTAGAACTTGACATTATTGATTAGCAGTAGCATTGCTTCCAGATCATCGCAACAAAGTTGATAAATTGGTTCGTTAACCAGTACTGAAAGCACAAAAATGAACAGGCCTGAGTGCGTTTGTGATATATATACAGGTTGTCCCACATAACTTGAGCCAAAGTTTTCAAAATGAAAGGCACTCCGGACGCGAGTTGAACCAAACGCATAATGTTGGCGCTGGCCTAGAATTACTCAGGCTATTTTTTTATTTTCCCTTGAAGTAACGGATTAGTTATGTTTAATTAATCAACTTTTTAAGTATTCGCTGCAGACCCCAAGTGTGATACGCAAAGTTGTCGACCACCTTGAGAAATCTCTGAATAAATTGTTTCCAACACGATATATCTCACGTTGTCCTTTTTTCCGCGTTCCAAAGAAAGCCCGCGAGATATGAAAAAATACCACGTGATGGGGCGCTTGCGCACTGTTACCAAGTTACCAAGAACAACAAAGAGCAAATTACTTGTACTTACTAATTGAATTAAAGACATGATAAATTAATGGCAATCAAAGTGGATGAATATATATATATATATATATATATATATATATATATATATATATATATATATATATATATATATCAATAATGGGATTCGAACAATGCGAACCGCAGCAAGCCAGCGTACAGATATTAATCAAGCTCAAGCGTGCTAGGCTCCGTTTCTGCAAGGTTGCCCAGGGCACTTCGATAATCCGCTTACACGAGGATTAGCACGGAGGATAGCGACGCCAGGACTCCAAGCTTCGTCGCGGGCCAAAAGGGCCCCCGTTTTTCGAGCCAGCTCTTCTCCTTAGCCCGGTATCGAGGCAGCAAGCTGTAAGCTTGCGCGGAAATATTTGTTGTTTTCATCGCGAGTCTGCCGTTTCTCGCCCTCCAGCCTTCGGGATTCGCACGCTAGTTGTCGTCGTCGCAGCTGCACGCTATCTTTTGCGTGTGGCGGTATCGTCCTCTGGATGTTCTGTTTGCCTCCTGGGGCTATAGTACGCTCAGCGTACCTCTTCTTGTGCCTTACCACGTTGCCAGAGGTACAAAACCCCGCTCTGGTGTGCTAAAAAAAAAAATATTTCTTTTTTTTTTTGCTTGCTTTTTGACTGTTCTTGGTTCATAACGACGTGCGTACGGTTAAAAACGCGGGCGCTAAATCTATACTTCCTTATGGATGTAGTATTACGTTAAAAGGTGAAGCATCATAAGGAAGGTCTGCGCAACGCCGAGGTGGAAAACAGTAGATTTCTTCGCTTATGTCCATGCACGAGGCAAAGTTAAAGATACACTGTCTCGATACAAACCTGACTTGACATTAAGAAACGAGTACTTTCACACGTATTCTCTTGGCAAACCAAATCAAACGTTAAGAAACATAGCTGATATTGTTGCGGCGTGGGAAACTTCAGGGACAAACGCACTAGTCAGCAGGAACAGTAACAAGAACGGACTGTTTAATACCGTGTGCTAGTCACTTCTTAATGTTCTTCTGCTTCTTCGCTATGTTTCCTTTAAATGTCGATATATCTTCTTATCGTCCTCGTCCTTGCTGCACTACAGCCGCGGCATTTGCCTCCCTTGCCAGGGAAGCATCGTCCCGATGCTCAACTTAAGCTTGTGCATGTACGAAATATTAAAACGCGAGTCACTCGCATAAGTACGGCTTCACGCGCACCCCATGCACCACTTCGGGTAGGTGCTTAGGGCGCCGCGAACAGGTTTCACCATCTGGCACGACCTCGTAGGTCATGTCGTTCAGGCGTCAGATCACTATGTAGGGCCCAAAATATCGCCTTAACAGTTTTTCAAGAAGTCTCCGAAGCCGTATGGGTACCCAAACCCACCCTTTCTCGCCGGGTGTGCACACAGCGGATTTGTACTGACGATTGTACCGCGTTGCATCCTTGTCTTGCTGGTTGCGGATGCGTACACATGCAACCTGTCGGGCGTCTTCGGCACATTGAGCAAATTCTTCAGCATCTACATGGATGTCGTCACACTTGTGCGGCAGCATTGTATCCAACGTTGTCATGGCTTCGCGAGCGTGTAACAAGTTGAAAGGCGTCATTCGAGTCGTTTCCTGTCGAGCGGTGTTATATGCGAAGGTTACATTAGGCAAAATCTAGTCCCAGTTCTATGTTCCACGTCGGCGTACATGCAAAGCATGTCCGCGAGTGTCTTGTTCAAACGCTCCGTTAGTCCATTCGTCTAGGGATGATAGGCTGTCATTTTCTGCTGGGCTGTGCCGCTGAGTTTGAGAACTGTGTCTTGAAGTTTGGCCATGAACGCGGTTCCCCTGTCAGAGTTTTAGCAATGCCGTATTACGGTAAGGTAATTGCGGTATACAGTACTGCATTACCGCTCCGTACTAACCTACCGCGATGACCGAAGACGTTTTAGCTGCGTGTGCTGCTCGATGCGTAGGGTAATGTGATAATGATGATAGCAGCTAACATTGGGGCTTTTCAGAATACAATAACTATGTGCTGAGCTCGAAATATTCATTTTGACGAATACTAGAAAGCTTTAGCCCAGAACACCTATATAAGCTTAGAGAAGGGAAACTACCTTCCACAGTGCAACGGCAATAAGAGTAGCGGCGGCGTTGTCAACTAAAGTATGCGACCGAGACGACTGTGGCAAAATCAAAACTAATATCATCATCATTACGTAGTGAGCAATATGGCCGCTACAGTAGGGGCTGGTGGGGTTCGTTGCGCTGCTCGCTCGCTGGTTTTGGGCGTTGTTCTGCCGCTTTCGGAGCGGTGTTTGTGTGTACGATACTCTAAAATGACTACCGATACCTTTATTATATCGCCAGGTGACCGATAGGCCTCAACTGGCAAAATAACACGTCAGACAAGTAAGCTAAACTAATATTATCATCATTACGTAGTGAGCAATATGACATCTACGGTAGCGGCTGGTGGGGTTCGTTGAGCTGCTCGCTCGGTGGTTTTGGGCATTTTACTACCGCTTTCGGAGAAGTGTTCGTGTGTACGATACTCTAAAATGACTACCGATACCTTTATTATATCGCCAGGTGACTGAGAGGAATCAACTGGCAAGAAAACACGTCAGACAAGTAAGCTTACATTGTTTATTGTCAATAGTGAATGAAGCAGTACATGTATTTTCGTACAGGTCAGGTGGAGCTAATTCTGTCAGTCACTGAGTTTACAACATACAGAAATACAGATAGCAATCTATTTAACGGAATTGAAAGCTGAAATCAAGCGAAGTTTTCTCATCGGGTTTGGCGATCCGCTAAAGCAAGAACAACGATATTGTGCTCGGCTACACTCGTACTTGTGTTGCGTACAATGCTGTTTGACGTGTTTCATACTATACGTATGTTGTCTGCCTTCGACAATTTCAGCTAGATTAAAAAAAGAAGCATAAGAAGTGCTCGGCAAAGATGTACTGTCAGTAAGGTAAGCTCGAGCTGCAATGTCGCATTGTTTTCATAACACATTGGTGATAGGCACGAAGTGTAGAGGGAAAAAAACGTTATGCTAAATTTTAGATCACATATTGTGTGTACTTGATATTTCTGCTGCACATTTAGTGTTCAGGTGCAGCAGTAAAGGCTTTGACACAAGTGGAGTACTCGTAGGAAGGCGAGGAACGTTATGGAGACGACAGTGCTTACAAGGACCCCTGCAGATATTGCGCATAAACAAGGACAGTACATAAACATACAAGTATGCTTAATTATTGCTCACGGATCCTTCTAAAATGCAATTTACGCTTTCATGCTGAAAAAACATTTCGGTTTGCGTGTTCAAACAATGCAAAAGTGTTGCAAGGAGATGAACACTTCAGTTGAATAACAGAGGTGAGCAAGGGAAGCCTCAGCCTGCAGCCAACCTTTCAACAATCAAACATATTTGTGAGGGCCGTGAAGAAGGTAAGTTCCCACGCTGAGGCTTCCCTTGCTTGTCCCCTGTTGATTGGCTGAATGTTAAGCCAAACTTCTATTATACTTCAAAATTTTTTTGTGAAAGCACTGTCCTCAGGTATGTCATCTGCTGTTTGAAGAGAAAGAAAAATTGATTTTATTGGTTTGTCATGTTTGAGAAGTGTGGAGCAGGCCAGCTGTGTGAAGTTGCCTGTTCTAGCGATCTCGTACGGTGCATGGCTAGCCTAGTTACTGATTTCATGCAAACTTTACATGAGCCTTTTGTAGTGAACAAATGAAAAGTGCAATATCCAAATCTAATTCTAATCCTATTACTTACCATCTGAACAATGTTCCCTTAGATTTCGTCATGTCCTATAAATATATTGGTATATGCTATTCACCTGCTCGGGTACTTACAGTGCCACTTTTCCAAAGCACTGTCTACTTTAAAACTACAGCTTTACAAGACGGTAGTACGCTCAAAACATGAATATGCATCTGCAATATGGGATCCCAGTCGCGTTGGTCTTATTGCTTCACTTGAAGTAGAACAAAATAACTCTGTTCGTTTCATTCTTTCTAATTATAACCGTACCGCGAATGTAATCTTAACTAAACTAACCAGCACTTATACCCCTAGCTAATTGCCGCAGTCGCCATGTTTCCCTTTTTCATAAAATTTTCCGTCATACCACACTTCACGATGACTTCGCACCGCGGCCTCAAATACATTTCAAACTGCATCGATCATCGCAGTAGCGCAGGGATTGATTCTTGCCACAGGAATTCTTTCTTTCAATCTTTCATCCCCCGTACATCTCAGGAATGGAACCACCTTCTCTCGAGTATCGTAGCCATCACCGATAACAAACTTTTTTGGAAAACATTAGCTAACATTGTATAATCAGGAGATTCATTGTATTACCAGAACTCACTGCCCTTGTTCGTTTGTTTTACTCTATTGCTTTGTAACCACTCCTCTCTTTAATGGCATATGGCCTTCAGCGTACTTTAAATAAAAAAATTGAATAATACAGTGAAGACTGACTGCCAGAGTTTCAGTGAACATGAAGCATCATTTCCTCAAAATTGCACTGAGCAGTTTTGAAGGCTTTAAAATTCTTTGCTGTTTCATGTAACAAATTAACGCTATGAGAGAGCCTGTGATACTTGGTGGTAATGCCCGTCAATCTGATTTGCAAATAGCAGATGACATAGCTTCAGCATTACCAAGTAGGAGCTTGCTACATGACAAGAAAAGAAAGAAGTTGGGACTCAACTTGCTACTTCTCCGATTGTCATAAAATGTCCTTAAAATCAAGTAAGCTTTTATGTCAAACTTTAGCATTCCCGCTCGGTACGATACAAAACTGTAGACTGTTGCTTTCCTGATGGGGCTCACAGTCCTCTATCTGGTAAACTTGCAAACATTTCATGGTGAGGCACGTAGTTCAAGAGGACTTGTTGTTGTTATGGTGACCATTGAGCTTCTTACGGCGTGGCGTGGGCAGCTTGCAAACCAATAATCTCTCTTTTGTCCTTCCTCCTTAAAAGAGAAACCATGAAGCCATGACAAACATGCAAGCAGAGAATGGTGAAACAAAAGTTTGTCAATAAATGAACAAATCACGGTTCTAGTTGTGCTCAGAAACATACCTTGCGAGGATTCTGGCTTTGTGGTGACACATTCCCTGTTGACTTGTACGTCCAGAGAGAATAGAGTCCAAAGGGGTGATCAAATATGAGCAGCATCTTGGAGGCTGGACGCAAAAGAAGAAAGAGCCTCAATTACTATGTTGGAAGCGTGGGTGAGTTTGTGATTCATGCATGACAAGAAATCACACACACACACACACACACACACACACACACACACACACACACACACACACACACACACACACACACACACACACACACACACACACACACACACACACACACACACACACACACACACACACACACACACACACACACACGCACGCACGCACGCACACGCACGCACACGCACGCATGCACGCACACGCACACACACACGCACGCACACACAAAAACACACACACACAAACACACACATGCGTGCGTGCGTGCGTGCACGCTGTTTTGAGTGTGCATTTCTTTCAATAGTGGCCTTGTGCGGGCTGTGCTTAGTAAAGCTCCGATTGCATTTTTTACCAGCTACTAGGTAATAAACACAGTAACCTTATTATGTATCAACTGATATTAATCCAACTGTATCACCAGAAGTACACTTGCACTAATGTGCTGTGAATTTATCGCAGGGTATCATTCATGCAGACATAGCCAAAACTATTTCTTGTTTATACTGTACTCCGTGTTAGGAATTTTAGCAACGTGGTAAAATAACAGGAGCCTTGTTTGAATTGCCTTTGAAGAGCAATAATTTTATTATGATTTTACACATTGAAAAAGAAAATGACTACAGCAATCTATCTTATCCACCTCGCACCCGAAGAAATTGAAAGTTGAAAATGCGAAGCACTGTTTTTTTACTCACCGGTGCACACACCTAGAGGCTGAAAGGTTAATCCGCTTTCTCGGGTAGTTTGCAGAGGGGCTGTGCTCGGTTCCAGCGACGAGTTGTCACGCTAGCTAGCACACTGTTTTCAAGTAACTCGTCATTACGCGGCTAGACGCGGCAGACCACCGACGACGGAAGCCGTGTACGCCAGTGAAACGCCGCAGCTGATAAAATTCACCGTCTTTAAACACGATCGTCTGGTAGCGGCTATAGAATGTCGGATGCATAAACTGGCTGAGGTATTATTGTTGGCTAATTAAGACGAATCTGCGTGATGCTGCACAAAGGCAACGACCTCCCCGTTCGCAAATATAACCGCCGTACAATTTGAATCGATAAACGGCACGGAGCGCAATCGATATCAGTGGGCTGCTGCTTATCACACGTCAGTGAGATCTCAAAAACTTTATTCAAGTAATTAAGCACAGGCTTTAATAACGTAAGTTTAATAAAAGCAATTGTCTGTCTATTTTGCAAAAAATTACATGTTAACTATGTTTGACGTTTACTATATGTACATCTATGGATTAAATATTTAGCCGCGTTGAGCGCCCCTAGCAGAAAAAAAATACAAATTAAAGTATGCGAGCAAACTATAGTAGCTCCACTTGGGCGCTTATGCTGGAAAGCGCCGCGGTTGATTTTTCGCCCTCTGTGGCGATTGCTGGAACTTGAGAGTGTGCGGGGCCTGGATTTAGCTTGTCCATACACGCATTATACACGCACTGGGGCACCGTACCTATATAAGGACGACGTTTTCGACGATAAATCGAGCTACTTCAGCTGCTGTGCCCCACTGGGTAGTTTTTGTCTCTGCATACCGAGTAAGGTAATCGATCGCGACAATAATCAACCTATTCTCCATAATAGAAATTGGAAATGCTGCAATGGCATTCCCGGCACCTCTGCAGGATGTAAGAGACCAGGTGGCTTGTCGGGTGCCGCTTTGCGTCTTTGGCAGTCACGAAAATTGCGTACGGGGTGTTTAGGAGCGGCTGGGAGCTTCGGCCAGTAATAGTTGCGCCGAAGCCGGGACAATGTTCGTGAGTAGTCTAGATGACCAAAGGTGGCTTCATCATGACACGCTGTGAAAATTTCATTGCGAAGCAGGCACCAGCAGTAAGTAGGTGTTGCCCGTCGGATAAAAGTTCTTCTTATATAGAATATTGTTCTTCAAACAAAACGACGCATGTCTTCTTGCAAACAGCCGCGCCACGTCTTTAGCTTGGCCTTCCAACAAATCAATAAGTGGAAGTAGTTCCAGGTCGTCGGCCCTGCTACCGTGAAATGGTAAATGTATCGACGACAACCAAGCATGCAGCGTCCCTGTCCTTATCCTGGGTGACAGTCGGCTCTATTGGTGGCCGAGAGAGGCAGTCGGCGTCAGTGTGCTTTTTCCCTCAGTTGTATATGACGGTCATGTCGAACTCCTAAAACCTGAAACTCCATCGCCTCATTCGACCAGATGGGTCCTTTAAGTTAGTCAGCCTGCAGAGAGAATGGCGGTAGCTGACGACGGGGGAAAAAGCAGCCGTACAAATAAGGGCAAAATTTGATAGCAGCCCACAATATGGCGAGGCGTTCCTTCTCCGTAGTGGAGTAGTTTTCCTCAGTGTGCAAGACAGTTCTACTGGCATAGGCTATCGCTTTTTGGGAGCCGTGTTGCCACTGCACCAGCACGGCACCCAGACCTACGTTGCTCGCGTCGGTATGAAGTGCTCTCGGGGCGTCCTGCTCAAAGTGCGCAAGAATTGGGGCCTTTTCCATGTGTTTTCTGGCTTTAGCATGACGCCAGCCTAGTGTATGCCTTGAAGAACAGCCAATAGCCGGTTTAGGTGCTCTTCAAGTGTACCTGAAAATACGATCACGTCGTCGTCTAGGTATAGCAAGCACGTTTGCCACTTTAGACCTTAAAGTACGGTGTCCATTAGACTTGAAGAGTGGCTGGCGCTGTACACAAACCGAAAGGGAGCGCCTTAAATTCGTAAAGACCGTTGGGCGCCACGAAGGCGGTTTTCTCAGGATCTCTCTCATCGACTGCTATCTGCCAATACCCGCTGCGTAAGTTGATGGAGGAAATATAACGTACGTGGCGCAACCAGTCTAGTGAATCGTCTATGCGTGGTAACGGGTAGACGTCTTTGTTACCTGATTTAACTTGCGGTAGTCAATACAGAAGCGTAATCTGCCGTCTTCTTTCCTGACCAACACCACGTGGGACTCCCTTCGAAGGCTGTATCACATAAGGCTCGAGCATTTTCGTCACCTGCTGCTTTCGTATTTTTTCGGGTTCCTTCGGGGCCACATGGTACGGGTTCTGTCCAATTGCTCTCTTAGCATCTTCCGTAATTATCCGATGCTTGGTCAGTGCTGTTTGTTTGACCTTGGAAGTGGACGAAAAGCAATCCTCAAACTGCTGTATCAGTTCCAGTAGGCGCTGCTTCTCAGCGGGCAGCATGGTGGGGCTAGTGTCGACAGATAATGTTGCCGGGACCGGAATGGTGGCCTCATTCATTCCGTGATGCTGCACTGTGAAACAGTCCCTTACCTGTGCTGTGTTGGCGTCATTAGCTGATCCCCAGCACTTCTTATGTGTGGCCATGTCCCCGGTGTTTTCACCTTTCTAAGGCGGTCAACCAGCTCTTGACGCATACTCGAAAAATCGACCCTAGTGTCCACAAGGACTGTCACAAGATATCCGCCAATAAAAAGGTTCAGGTTGGCGCGAACACCTTCGTCGGGATTAGTCATCGTCGTCATACAGTATTTTTTTTTTTTTTTTTTTTTTGCGGAGGTTGGGGGCTCTTATCGGCGTCTCGACAGTTGGCAACCTTCCCCCGGAGGTCGCGGCCGTTACTTTCCTCGGCGAGGACTGGGGGAACGACCCCTGACGGCGTCAGTGAAACTTTGGTGGCTGGGGGAAGAGTAACGCAGAGGTGACGGAGATTGCCAGTGACAACATGATGAAGCGGCTTGGTTGTTCGATAAGTTATCCTCGTCCTGGGTACGACGGTATTCAAAGCTCGGGGAAGATAGACATGAAAAGCCTCCAAACGCAACTTCTCGATGAGGGCAGAACGGGCAGTGTGGCCCGGTTCCCCGCAGTAAAAGTAGAATGGTCGATGGTCGGCAGTGCGCCACAAGTCAGTTCGGCGAGCGGGTGGTCGTCTCCCAGGCGCCCTCTGCCACGAAGGGATGGTAACAGGTCACGGATGGAACGGCGTTGCCGGCGGTGGAGGTGGAGGACGACGAACCACATCGGCATAGCTCAACGGGAGTGTTTCGGGGTACGGCGCGGGCTATGAAAAGGCTTGCCGCAGTTCCTGGCGCACGACTTCGGCAACCGAAACTGGTGACTTGGTAGAAGGAGCGACCATGGTTTGTAACTCCTCATGCAGTATTCTGCGAATCAGCTCTCCCGGAGAGCTTTCGCTAGTGGTGGCATTCTGAATGGCGGCGCTCATCGGTGTGTTATTTGGCAGGTTGTCATCGCTGCTGAAGGGCCCGGTCCACTCAATTATGGTGGCCTCCTCTACGAATTCGTCTACCGCGGTTGGTGGGTTTTATACCAGGCTTTCCAGCAATTGTTCTTTAATTCCTCGCATGATATGGCACACTTTCTTAGTCTCGGCCATATCGGGACCAGCTCGGCAAAATAAACGGACCATAATCTCAGCATACATGGTGGCGCTTTCGTTGGGTTTCTGAAAGCGCGATTTGGTAAGCTGGTGCGCGTAATCCCGCGGGTCTGAACTGGAGAATCTATCCATGAGCTGGCGTCGAAAGTCGTTCCACATTTCGAAGAACGCTTCCTTGTTCTGAAACCACGTGCCAGCATTGTGTTCTAGTGCGAAATAAACGTCGAGTTTTTGTGCTGCGCTCCATTCGTTGACCTTAGCAACCCTTTCATACTGATCAAGTCAGTCCTCAACGTCTTCAAGTGCATCGCTACGAAAGATGTCCGCGTGCGCGAGGATGCTGTAAAGTCACTTGGGATAGGCTTGTCACCATCTGTGATGGAGGGACATTCGCCAATGTAGGAATGGTCGGAGCTGGAACGGTGGTGAATTCGGGGCTCAGGCCTAGCCGGCGGCGGCTGAATAGGTGCACTGGAGCAATTACGAGTGGTTGATTCTCTGGACTGCGTGTAAGGGTGCTGGTAGGAGTCCCGAGCATGGGGTCGCAGTACCCAGCACTTCTACCAGTGTTCTAGCATCAGAAACTCGAAGGACAAACGCAGTAGTCAGCAGGAACAGTAACAAGAACGGACTGTACAATACCGCGAGCTGGTCAGTTGTTTTTCTTCTTCTTTTCTGTGTTCGAACGTGACTGGCTTGTCTCAATTCATTCGAATGCTGCACACTGAGGTCCTTCCTGCCTGTAATACTTCATCGGTCTTAGAGCTAGGTGCTGCTGCCTGCTTTGGAGTGCGCCGCCTCGAAGCGTAAAGAGCGGCCCAGAGAGCTCAGTGGCAACTAAAGTAACTAAATAATAAGCAAGAGAGAAATAGCGCTTCGGCGCCTCGAGCTCGCCCTCATGAAATATTTATACCGAGAAATAGCAGCTCAGACCAAAGGGGCCCATCAGGGAACTGATCGAGTCGGCCAAACAGCAAAGTGCATCCCAGCGGAGAAGCCATCTCAAAGGGAATTATTAATTGGGTTCGGTTTTGAACACGCTGAAGATGCTGTGCCTCTCAGTTCCGCCTCCTCTAAATTCGCCTCCTCTGAATCAGGTGATTCCTAAATTGCCTAGTGCCTCCACTTTCTATTCAGTTTGAGTTAATTGCTCAGTTTGTTTTATAGAAAAGTGCGGGGGATTCCTTTTCTTTCGCAGGTAGTTCGTATAGCCGTCCAGCAGTGGCTTCTCACTGAAGTTGAATTTTACGCAAGCTGGTGTAGATTCATGGCGGCAAAGCAGCACAACTTAACACGGACAAAGAAAGAATAGAATGTTTTTTTCCGCCATGGCTAACCCACAACTACAGATAGAAGGTTGCCATTTCACTGAAGGTATACGGGATAATGTGAAACCGACTTAGTCAAAAATAGCGTGCTCGAAATACGACATAGATGGGGCAGGTCGCGCTTTTAGCTTGTATATGATGATGTTTCTTCTACTTCCTCTCCCAATGTCTATGTATAGTGATACTACGTACATAGCTGAACTACTACTACTAGAACTAACCCAGAAAGTTGATGGGAAAATGGCGCCGCGGTAGCTCAAGTGTCAAGAGCCTCGCGCGCGTAATGCAAATACGTGGGTTCGTATCCCACCTGCGCCCAGTTGTTTCTTCATCTGCTTTCATTTCCATTAATTTATCATTTCTTGAAATTAGTTAATAATTACAAGTAATTTCCCTTATCCTGTCCTTTGTGCCTTTATTTATTGGATTTATACATATCATCATCATCATCATCAGCCTAGTTACGCCCACTGCAGGGCAAAGGCCTCTCCCATACTTCTCCAACTACCCCAGTCATGTACTAATTGTGGCCATGTTGTCCCTGCAAACGTCTTAATGTCATCCGCCCACCTAACTTTCTGCCGCCCCCTACTACGCTTCCCTTCCCTTGGAATCCAGTCGGTAACCCTTAATGACCATCGGTTATCTTCCCTCCTCATTACATGTCCGGCCCATGCCCATTTCTTTTTCTTGATTTCAACTAAGATGTCATTTACCCGCGTTTGTTCCCTCACCCAATCTGCTCTTTTCTTATCCCTTAGCGTTACACCTATCATTCTTCTTTCCATGGCTCGTTGCGTCGTCCTCAATTTCAGCAGAACCCTTTTCTTAAGCCTCCAGGTTTCTGCCCCGTAGGTGAGTACTGGTAAAACACAGCTGTTATACACTTTCCTCTTGAGGGATAGTGGCAACCTGCTGTTCATGATTTGAGAATGCCTGCCAAACGCACCCCAGCCCATTCTTATTCTTCTGGTTATTTCAGTCTCATGATCCGGATCCGTGGTCACTACCTGCCCTAAGTCGATGTATTCCCTTACCATTTCCAGTGCCTCGCTACCTATCGTAAACTGCAGTTCTCTTCCGAGACTGTTAAACATTACTTTAGTTTTCTGTAGATTAATTTTCAGACCCACCTTTCTGCTTTGCCTCTCCAGGTCAGTGAGCATGCATTGCAATTGGTCTCCTGAGTTACTAAGCAAGGCAATATCATCAGCGAATCGCAAGTTGCTAAGGTATTCTCCATCAACTTTTATCCCCAATTCTTCCCACTCCAGGTCTCTGAATACCTCCTGTAAACATGCTGTGAATAGCATTGGAGATGTCGTATCTCCCTGTCTGACGCCTTTCTTTATTGGGATTTTGTTGCTTTCTTTGTGGAGGATTACGGTGGCTGTGGAACCGTTATAGATAGCTTCCAGTATCTTTACATATGGCTCATCTACACCCTGATTCCGTAGTGCCTTCATGAATGCTGAGGTTTCGACTGAATCAAATGCTTTTTCGTAATCAATGAAGGCTATATATAAGGGTTGGTGATATTCCGCACATTTCTCTATCACCTGATTGATAGTGTGAATATGGTCTATTGTTGAGTAGCCTTTACGGAATCCTGCCTGGTCCTTTGGTTGACAGAAATCTAAGGTATTCCTGATTCTATTTGCGATTACCTTAGTAAATACTTTGTAGGCAACGGACAGTAAGCTGATTGGTCTATAATTTTTCAAGTCTTTGGTGTCCCCTTTTTTATGGATTAGGATTATGTTAGCGTTCTTCCAAGATTCCGGTACGTTTGAGGTCATGAGGCATTGTGTATATAGGGCGGCCAGTCTTTCTAGGACAGTGTTCCCACCATCCTTCAACAAATCTGCTGTTACCAGATCCTCCCCAGGTGCCTTCCCCCTTTGCATAGCTCCCAAAGCGTTCTTTACCTCTTCCGGTGTTACTTGTGGGATTTCAAGTTCCTCTAGCCTATTCTCTCTCACCTTATCGTCGTGGGTGTTACTGGTACTGTATAAATCTCTATAAAACTCTTCAGCTACTTGAACTATCTCATCCATATTAGTAACGATATTGCCGGCTTTGTCTCTTAACGCACACATCTGATTCTTGCCTATTCCCAGTTTCTTCTTCACTGCTTTTAGGCTTCCTCCGTTCCTGAGAGCCTGTTCAATTCTATCCATATTATAGTTCCTTATGTCTGCTGTCTTAAGCTTGTTGATTAACTTAGAAAGTTCTGCCAGCTCTATTCTATCTGTAGGGTTAGAGGCTTTCATATATTGGCGTTTCTTGATCAGATCTTTCGTCTCCTGCTATAGCTTACTGGTTTCCTGTCTAACGGCGTTACCACCGACTTCTATTGCGCACTCCTTAATGATGTCCATAAGATTGGTTGTTCATTGCTTCAACACTATGGTCCTCTTCCTGGGTTAAAGCCGAATACCTGTTCTGTAGCTTGATCTGGAATTCCTCTAGTTTCCCTCTTACCGCTAACTCATTGATTGGCTTCTTATGTACCAGTTTCTTCCGTTCCCTCCTCAAGTCAAGGCTAATTCGAGTTCTTACCATCCTATGGTCACTGCAGCGCACCTTGCCGAGCACGTCTACATCTTGTATGATGCCACGGTTCGCGCAGAGTATGAAGTCGATTTCATTTCTAGTCTCACCATTCGGGCTCCTCCACGTCCACTTTCGGCTAACCCGCTTGCGGAAAAAGGTATTCATTATCCGCATATTATTCTGTTCTGCAAACTCTACTAATAACTCTCCTCTGCTATTCCTAGAGCCTATGCCATATTCCCCCACTGACTTGTCTCCGGCCTGCTTCTTGCCTACCCTGGCATTGAAATCGCCCATAAGTATACTGTATTTTGTTTTGACTTGACCCATCGCCGATTCCACGTCTTCATAGAAGCTTTCGACTTCCTGGTCATCATGACTAGATGTAGGGACGTAGACCTGTACAACCTTCATTTTGTACCTCTTATTAAGTTTCACAACAAGACATGCCACGCTCTCGTTAATGCTATAGAATTCCTGTATGTTACCAGCTATGTTCTTATTAATCAGGAATCCGACTCCTAGTTCTCGTCTCTCAGCTAAGCCCCGGTAACACAGGACGTGCCCGCTTTTTAGCACTGTATATGCTTCTTTTGGCCTCCTAACTTCACTGAGCCCTATTATATCCCATTTACTGCCCTCTAATTCCTCCAATAGCACTGCTAGACTCGCCTCACTAGATAACGTTCTAGCGTTAAACGTTGCCAGGTTCATATTCCAATGGCGGCCTGTCCGGTTATATATATATATATATATATATATATATATATATATATAAAATTCGGTACTAGTTCGCTAGTTTCACGTATGAGCAAGATAGCGCTGTTTTCAAGATCGTCCATAATTTCACACACCACTTATAATGACGTGAGACTCAAACAGCCAAGCGCGCTTTCGGGAACGCAAACAGCGGACTCGTCTCGCTAGTCGAAAGGAGTGCGAAGAAAAAAGAGGGCAAGGGACGCGGAAGTTCGTTGCACAGCTCGGGCAGCATGGGACACATTAGACCGCACAACGGGAGCCCGGCTACGTTTTCTCGTTCGCTCTCTTTCTTTCTTATTTTCCTTGGAGTTGCCAATGAGCCATCGCTAACGAACACTCGCCTGACCGAGTCCGCCAGCGTGACTTGTTAACAAAATTCGCTATCATAATGTGTCGTACGGCAGAATTACAACGAGCCGAGTAGAAGTCGGCCGGGCAAGGGGAAAAAAACAATAAGAAAAACAGGCAGCGAGGTTATGTGTGGGCGCGCACGGCAAAAAGAGAGTATTTTGGCGCGTGTAAGGAAGGAGGAGCGCAAGAGGAAAAGCATCGGACGCACCGAGTCTTGAGAGAAGTCAGTTTTTCCGGGGGTACAACAACGGCGCGCAGTGTGCGCTTCTGGGGCGGCCGCATAATCATCTCCATAAAATAAGTGTACAGCAGGGGGGAAAAAAGGCGTTAATTAAAGCGGGACTTGTGCATGCATCACTCCGGCCGATAGCGAACAATGGACTGTAGCCCTGAAAAGGAAGCGCGAGGGTGGTCAAGAGGGAGGACGGGGTGTGACTCTGTGCAAGAAAAGCTGCGCTAGGTACAAAAGGAGCGCGGAATGAGCGGCAAGAGCTCTCCTCATTTCCCGGTTTCTTTGTCATTCTTCCCCCGACGGGACAGCCGCGAGAGGTGACGCGCACCAGTATACTGGCGCCACCGCCTGCAGCTAAAGAAGGCTGCGCGCGCGCTGTATAGGCGCGAACTTGCGCGGCGGCGGCCGAAGGGGGAATTGGGAGCGGCTCTCCTCCCCGCATATTAATCGCCTCATTTTCGAGATTCCACTGCGCTCGTGCCTTTAATTCTTGAAATTTACATGTTGTTTTCTTCCCGCGCTTCCGCACCGAGTAAGCAGGAGCAGACGTCCTGATCCCCTCGTTCCCTGCAGCACGTGCGCGCCCTCCTGTAACCGGGTGCGCCTAATGCCTATGTTCGTAGGTTAATTCCAGCGCGGAGTGGACGGAGAACGCTTCGTGCGTGCGTAAGGAGAGAGAGAGATTTACGCGTATACGGCCCCGCCTTCGTGTACACGCTTCGGCTTATCGCATTTCGTTCGCCTATCGTTGCCCTACTTTCGCATACATTACTCTTTGCGCCCCTAATTCTTACGGTACTGAGCTTTACTTTCTCTTCCGCACCTAAAGCTGCCTACGCTTTGGCAGACGAAACCATAACGTCAGAAGAATTGTTTAGTGTAATGTATTGACGCATTCTGTATTAATGTATTGTCCTTGACGTTTCTTTTTCTTGGTCATGCCCTAATTTTCATTGTTGCAGCGCACCTGGAGAATGGAGAGCGCTGTTCGGTTTGGTGTTAGCTTGGGGCCGTCAAACGAAATCGATCAGATCCCAACACACGATACGCGCACGCCGACGCACACGTTCCTATCCGAACATCAATTTCATAAGCTGGTAAGCCAGTTCATGTCCGCTGACCGACGATGTGAGCGAAGGTGCTTAAAGAATACTCTTCAGAGCTCGGTGTCTTTCTGCTTGCTGCGACGCGTCGGAAAATTAGGGTATAGTGTTTCATCATTCAGGCACAAGCTTAACCTGAAATCTTCGCAATGTATCCTTCAATCACGGCAGGACAAGGCTCTATCATTTCTATAAACGAGTGCTCGTCTATGTTGTAGCACTAGCTTCCTCTTTGGCTGTTTAGGTGGAATATGCGAAACTTGCGACTGGTTAACTTCTTTCGTTATCGACATCAGAAGCAACAGTCCATAGTTTGCCTACGAACGAACGAAGATCTCTTCCAGCAATTTCCAGTTACCCATGCATTGCGTCAGCAGACCCCATCCAGTTTCCTATTGTCATCACACCAGAATATCCTCGGTCATCATCAACTGTGCTTCCCTATACCTTGATACCCATCCTGTTGGTCTAATAGACAACCGGTTATCAATTTGACGCGTTACTCAGCAACTTTCCTTTCGAATCTTAAATGAGTAGTGACATGACATTTTCGGCTTCTCATTTCCTTTATTTTTGACGTCGTTAAATGAAGGTTCAAGTTCTTTAAGCCAAGCACCATAGCGTACTAAATAATCTACTATAACACTTATTTCTGCGAACCAGATTCGCTTTCCATTACCGCGATGTGGATGCGTCATGACGTCATGATACACTGGCTCGCTCCGTTTTCGCAGTGGCTGTGGCTGCCACACGCGAGCGCAGCCAGCAGAAACTCGAGCAGCCCTCTCGTTTATTTCGTGTTCAGGGTGGTCGTATGAAGGGCAGTGAAACTGCTGATCAGGGGTTTCTTCTGTCCAACGTGGGTGTCGCAATTAGCGCTGTCCGCCGTTCCAATTAGGAATGAGGAAGGGTTCTCAAAAGCAACGCCAGTTCGCAATCGGCACACTTTGGGAGTAGTAAAACAGGGTAAAAGTTCTAGTTTCACGTGAATATTTCTTTGTTTCATTCTGGGGTTTCACGTGTCATTGTGTCATTTTCACCGCCTAGGTTTCTTTAACGTTATTCTAATGCCCGGTACATGGGCACTTTTTCATTTCGCCGCCATTGAAATGCAGCCGCCGTGGTCGGGATTGAATGTCGCGACCTCGTGCTTAGCAGCGCAGCGCCATAACCATTAGGCCATACCTGCGGGTTTTTACAACTTTGAAAGCTAGTTAGTGGGCCTATAATTCATTTCTTTTGTTCTTTCTTCTGAAATAATCTTGTTTTATCATTATTCCAAGTCTCTGATAGCACGTGAAGTAGCGAAACATTGCATATACAGGGTCGCAAGCTTTTCGAGTACAATATCCCCGCGGTCTTTCGAACGTAACTGTTTTTTCATCGTCGCCTGCTGCATTTGCCCCTTCCGTAATTGTCTTGCAAAGCCCTTCTAACATTAACTCTAGTTACACCGGCGACTTCCGCATGTTCTCAACGCTACGTGTAATCGTGGTTTTCTGGCTCTTCTGTGTGTCATGTAGTTCGGTATAGTACTCTTCCGCTACCCTTAAAATACAAATTACTGATGACATTGCCCTGTTTAACTTTAATTGCATACGTCTTTTGCCTGAAACTGTCAAGTGCCCCTTTTATTGTTTTATTTCAAAGGAGAGGTTGCTGCCTTTAAATGTCACCGGCTACTCGTCGTCGCAAAGAAAAAATGGGAAAGCATAAAACGTATCTAAAAACACAAAAGGTCGCCTAGGAGCACGATAAGACATGCGGGGTTCTGCAAATTAGCAAAAGGAAGGCACAGTAGAGAGTACAAGAACACGCGCCGACATGTACGGTTCCGCAAGCAAATCACATACTGCTAAGATCCCAAGAACACACGCACATTCCATTTCTTGCTTCTCCCATTTGCTCCTTAAATCTTCCCATTGGTATAAATATGAACCTCGCGTATTGTCCGCTTGTTGATTAGTTCTAACAGTTCAGCCAATTCGACGTGATTCCAGGGAATCGAGACTGTCATTATCTGTAGCTTCTGCATTGAATTTTGAAGTTTATTGAATACTTAGTGCAGACAAGTTCCTTTTCTGCATGGGTGAGCTTGACCCATTTCCTGCCTTGGTACTTTACCCCGATAGTTGCTGCCTCTGTCATCGCTTTCGTTAAGGTCGCATTCATTACATCTATGCTATCTTCATCCTGTTGTTCTAATGCCTCATATTTGTTTCGGGGACCAGAATATTCTCCGGCAACCTCCCTGCCTTTCCCACCGCGTTTATCGCTCTCTCTCTCTCTTTGTTTCACGAACAATGCCCTAAATCCCCCCGTTTTTCCGCTGGCTGATACCAGGTTGGTCTGCTTTTTCTTGTCTAATTTGACCCTGTATGTCTTCAAATATAAATTAATACTAAACATAACTGCTATGCATTACTGCTATGTGCCTTATCCAACACATCTACATCTAGCACGATGCTGGCATCGATTCAAAGTGTGAAAGCTGTTTTATTCATTATAACCTTGTTTTGAGAGAAAAAAAGGAGGTTCGCCCTCGGCTCTGGTGTGGGACAAGGCAGGAGAGGAATGTTGCTTCTGGCACTGGTCCAAGGCAACGGGAGAGGGCCTCTTCGGCAGGAAGCATAGTTCGCCACCTCGCACCTTGACCTCGCAACATTTTATTTGCCTATATCTCCGGCTGCTGCTATTTCCTCTGTAAAAATTATTCTGGTAACCAGTCGCCGTCGTTAAATTTGCGGCGGCGCCTCGTTAGCGGTTTTTAATGTCGCCCACTGCCGCAGTGTGCTGAGCTTTTGACCTTTCTGATTGGTAGTACGACGTCGTCTAGAACCTTCTTGCTACTTCATCATCATGATTGAACACTGATTCAGGAACCTATACGGCAGTTCATATATATGTCTTATTTAGTTTTATATCCAGGCCCTAGAGCCATCCCTTGTACAAACAAGGGTTTTGTTCATTCATTCATTAAAATGACTACTTCCTTTTCGTAAATGCTATAAAGTTGATATATACTCTTCGCAATGTCCGTACGTATTGGAAATACTACCCCGTATTCCCTTAGATAACATAGAGACCGTGAATTAGACCTTAACTAGGCCTAGTCTAATTTCGGAAGCCGCAATTGAAGTTGGAGGTAAGGCACCAAGACAACAAACAGACAAGCACTCTCAAGTAACAAAATACACAATAAAGAAACGACAAATTATGGAAGTGTCCAATTCCAGCAATCAAATAAAATTGGCTGAACTGTAAAAGCTTCTAAACAAAAAGGAAGTAACCGTTGTAACCTTGCAAGCATTCAGGAACCGGTGAGAAAAGTGCGCAGCATGATATCTACAAGGAAACTTGGCGTTGGAAAAAGCAAGATGTACGCAGAGAAAGCTAAGCATGGTTAATGTCGCCAGTAATTTCGACAACGTTAGGTGCACGGATATACCATGGCGCCACCTGTTGCACCTGAATGACGTGTAAAGTTGGACAACGTGACGAAGCGTCTGCTTCGACGCCGTCGCACACTTCGTTTTTTGTCGTACTGCGGTACTATCGCAGGATTTCGGTCGTTTGTAATTGTTTTAGGCTAGAGGCGCTTGCTTTCTTCTTTTCCCTATTTGAGTTTGAGATTTTATCTGCTACGTGAGAGTATCTGATGTTTGTCCATGCCAATGTCAACTAGATTTCGCTCTAGTACTATCGGACAAATACGACGGTAGCTCACACAGAAGATGAATGGCCGCTATGTAGTGGTGGTAAACTTTAAAGCCTGCATATAATATATCTACGAAATCGGAAGCTGAATGCGCAAGTATCAAGCAGTAGAATATGTGAAGCGAGATACGCAACAAAATGCAGCCGTTCATATGCGCGGCACCGTGTCATATCGCGCAAACCTTCGGTCTTTTGTTAGTTTGAGCACGAGAGGAGTCTTCCTGTAGGTGTTCAGGATTTCTTGATGCGTTTTTTCTCCTTTTCTCCTTTTCTCGACGCAGTCACGTCGTTATTGTTAGCCATCTGCATACCACAAAATGCGGCCCCATAATCAGCATAACTTTATGACCCTCCATGGAGGCCCAGTGGCTATAGCGTTAGTAGATATGCCCATTAGTCAACACTACATGCACATGCCCTCGCCAGCTCTCCTAACCTCGGTAAGCCGTACGAATTCGCGAGTAACGCCGGAGAATTCCCCAAACAGCAGTGCTAAGCTAGATTTCCTGGAGAAAGATCGTGTGTCGTTAGATTTCCTAGCATCTGTGCGTTCCTCCCTTAAAGGCTACATATTCATTTCCTTAATAAATACTAAGTGGGGAAGTTTGAGAAACATTAGGTAGCAGGCAGCAAGCAGCTCTCTCTCTCTCTCTTTTGTGTGTGTGTGTTAGCATAACAGGCTGCCCTCACATATATAAGATAACGGCTGGAAATAATTTGATAAAGTAAACGAAGGTACGCAGCTGGCTTGATAATGGTGACATTAGTCATAACTTGGAGATGGTTCCTTTGACTTTAAGGTGGCCCTCCAAGTATAAAAAGTACAATGCAGCATGGATCCAACGAACCATCACAATATCCAACGACAGGGGACATGACGTACGTTTAAAGCGCAGCTATTGGGCGCCCATTCCTGCGTTTAGCGTCGGCGTCCCTCGGCGTCGTCCCTGGGCGTAACCGAGCGAATGAACAAAGCGAAGGACGAAATAGCGAACCGGGAGCGCAGCGGGCGGCGACAGGCGGCGATAGCGATGAGAACGCGAGGAGGAAATCGGAGGAGCAGGGTATGGTGAAAGCGTGAGAAGAAAAGCGTAGTGCCACGCAAGAGGGGCTCTGTGGCGACGACCGCTACGAGATGGTGCCAGAGTAGCGCACCGTGTTCTGTTCACCGATGGCGCCACCGATACCATATATGAAACAAAGCGCTGCATGGGCGGATGTCTATCTACGACGGCTGCTGTGACTTGCGCCGACGAGTCGCCCACGCGCTGCCTCTCGCGATCTCCCGATTAGCGAGACAGTCGCGTCGCACTTCGCTCCGTTTTCAATGTGCCGCTCGACACAGATTGTTCGCGCCAGCCCATATACCGCAAAATGAAAACGCGTATTGAGTTGCCCTAAAATTTCGCATTAGGAAATATCATAATCGTCGGTTAATTTCTTTTTTTTTTTTTCAGTGGCTTGCCGGACGTAAGTATCAGTGGAAATAACCGCACCGAAAAGCAGCGCGATCTGCACGTGATAACTATGGGCGGCGTGTTGATTCTGCTCTTGCCATCGCTGAATTGTGTACGTGGTTTACTTCATTTGTGCTCACCCTCTTTCTTACCCCTTTGCTCTTACACTCGTGCAAGGCAGCCAACCAGAAGTATACGTCTAATTAACCTGCCTGATTTTCCTATAAAAATCGTGTTTCTCTCTCTCTCTCTCCTCCTCGCTCTCTCGTTGAAGACAATTGTGCGAACTGATGCTACAGCTGTACTACGGCTGATGGCTTGCGAATTTGCATTGCCCTCTGTGGGACTAAAACGTTTTTGCCCTTGTCTCGCTTACATTCGTTGTCCCGTGATCTACAACTACGATACCAGCTATAGTTTACCACAACACGGACAGACCATGTTGTGCCATTTGTCACTCGGCGCGTCGCATTAACCAATTTTTATGCTTTTCTTATTGAAATGACCTACAGCCCCACGTGTGACACATGCAGATGGGATGAGACGTTCACACACCTTTTATGAGTCTGCCCACGCTATAGCGCGAAGAGGAAAGAAGGTGATGCGTGCAGTGCATGACAGACTGAAGAATCCGTAACTATTAGAACAGAAAATTCTAGAGCATGCTTTAAAAAAGTACTCCTCGCAGAATACTATCATTGCGCTGCTCAAGTTCGTGAGGTCAACGGGCCTACACCCCTGTAGCACGGCTGCCAACCACAACTACCTCTTGTTACCTCGCTACCATATGTGGCTCTTCTCTCTCTTTATTTCGGGAGTATGTAAATCGGTCCAGAATCTGAGTGGAAAGAAGTTCATCTTACACTCCTAAAGTTAGACGTCTGCGCCCACCCTTATCTCTTATGGAGCGCAAAAAATGAGAAGGGTCAATTGCAGTGCTAAGTACTGCGAAGAAAGAGAACCTGTTCGGACTCAGATAAAATGTGTGCCCTAGTCTTGGACAATGTCATTTCGACAGTAAAGCCTTTTAATAAAAACAGGACAGCTTTGCATTTTGTAGCCCGTCTAGCGTGCTACTCCAGATGGATGCGATGATAAATGAAAGATACTCACAGGACATACGACACTTATCACATACATAACACAACATACCATATTAAAGTATCTCGTTGGGACCACCAGTGCGTTTCAAAAAAGTTGGGAGCGCTCACCTGAATTCACCCAAGATCGATTGCATTCCCTCGACCCCTCTACGCAACTGCGGCTGTTACCAGGGCTTCCGCGTAATGAGGAAACAATGCTGTGTCGCTTACGTTTGGGCGGCGCGCATTCACCATTGCATATACGTTTTTGATTGGAATGGCTGATAGCGCCGAGTGCAATGTCTGCGGTGTCGAGAAAACTATAGAACATCTACTGTGCAACTGCCCATCTTTTAAAAACCAAAGACCTGACCTCTGCACAGCTCCCAATCGGCTAGATAGAACACGGTTGACCATGAACAAGATCTTGGGACCATGGCCTCGCATATCGCAGCTGCAAAAGGCCACAAAAGCGCTGCTGCGATATTTGAAAGCTACTGGATTGAGTCAGCGTCTGTGATCCGGACTGAGTGACCGAACGATATCCCCAGTAGACGTTATCTTCTTCTTTTAATCTTTCCGTCCCCTTTTCCCTTTCCCCAGTGTAGGGTAGCCAACCGGGCTCAGTCCTGGTTAACCTCCCTACCTTTCCTTTATCATTTGCTCTCTCTTTCTCTCTTGGGAGCTCTTTCGCAGGCGGCACTACTCTACGGTCCAAGTACATATTACGGCTCAAGGCGTGAATCCTGAGGTACACTTTGTGCGGTCATGAGGGCGGTTCTTAGAGTTCAGATAGTTTACGATTACAGATTAAGTGAACTATGTCCTCTCGTGCATCGCACGCAAGGCTCCGGGGCAATGCTACACGCTTAATTTTACACAAGAAGCTTTCTGTAAAGGCTACGTTTCGATGAATACAGTGAAGACGTGCAAAACCACGCCTTTCAAGTCCACCTGGTATGCGCACATTGGGTCATATGTTCAAACACGTCTATACTGCTGCTCCGGGCCGGTCTAGATAGCACGCTGTAAATTCCACGCAAGAGAAAACACTGGGCTGAACTGTCTGTCCGGGAAAAAGGTCTCCGAATTCGCTCGGAAGAGTTGCGGTGAGCTAAAACAGCAGCGCAGTCAGCGTGTGCATTGCCCCGGAATTATAGGCCACACACTGTTCAAATGGTATCTATATTTGGCCGCGACAAACCTGAGGACGCATTTGATATATATTGACAAAGTAGCTGAGCAGTGAAAATTTCCGAGTCTGTTTTCACAAAATATTAGTAAGTGAAATGATTCAACGCTTCTTTTAAGCCGCTTTAATGTGGCGCCATCCGGGTTCCTTTCTGCCTGTGTTGCCACGTATTCCACTGCTTTCCGGTCAGTGAGTGTTCCTTCGAACCTCCAGCGAAAACACCGAGGCCGCACTGTTGAGCTCTCATACGTATAACGGCAGCGCACTTTCAGAACAATGCTCTTTGTTCGTACGTGGGGCAGATACGCACGGGACGGGAAAAATGCAGAAAAGCGGGAAGAGACCACGAGGCGCACTTTGAATGATCTCTGATGAGATCTGGCAACAAGAGACTCGTCCGCGCTGGTGACACGCAGAGTGGCGAGAATGAGGGACATTTGTCGGGCCGAGGGGTCGCGACCGCTCCACTTCTGGGGGGCGCGCCTCTGCGCTCTCGCGGACCGTCGCAGAGGCTGCAGGAAGTCGACTCTCGCCTGGACGCCTTCGGGGCTCGCTGGCAGAGAAGGGCCGTCGCGGGGCCGATCGATGACTGGCCGCATGGGCGACAGCGCCGGGAAACCACACGCACACAAGTGCTGCTCATCCACCCTCGTCCACGCACGCACGTACAGCATGCAAGACGCTGGCCCACGATGTCACCGGCTCCCCTCCGTCCGCGATTTCTTCGGGAGCACTACACCACAGCCCAGGCATGCGCCTGCTCGCGCATTCGGCGGCCTGTCGCTTCCATTTGCGCAATGCAAAGCAGCTTTGGCGAATCGCGCCTCTATACAAGAGGTCCCACGCACTCTCGTCGGGCGCGCGACGAGTAGAATCGCCGCTGAGTTGGCGGCGCATCAGCTATCGTTCGGTCTTTCCAGCGTCTCAACTGCAGCCAGGGCGCCCAGACGCGCTGCCGGCGTCGTCTTCAAAGGGGGCAACATTTCTTTCTCTAGGAAAAAAAAAGTATTCTTCAGCAAAACACCGCGATCGGTGCAATGTAACGTCGTTTCTTACGTTGCCGATATGGTGTCGTTTTCCGTATGGTTTGCTTGCCCCTTTCTTTCTTTCTTTCTTTCTTTCTTTCTTTCTTTCTACATTCAAGTTTCAGTCGCTCCTCGCGCAAAGAATCGGAAAGCTTCCGCTATAGCGTTCTCTTACACGACAGCACTTTGTTGCCGCTAAGGCGGAAGTAATTTGTTACATTGCATGGAATATGTAGATTGTGTCGAAGTCAGCGCTACAAGCAACTGAGAGACTCCCGTGATACTTGTGCTAACGCAACAGTCTTTGGAAGACGACATTACTCGTGCTTTCGCGTCTGCCCTAAAATGCAGTCTCTCTGCTCAAATGCACCTTTCTTTATTCCTTTCGTTTCTGTTTCTTTGCTTTTTCTTATTTCTCTCTTTTCTTTTGTTTTTCTTTTCTTTGTTCTTTACGCTAGCAGTTTACGTCATTACCCCTACTACACAAATGCTGTCTTTGAGATGTTTCTTCGCAGAATCTTTTCCTTTCATTCCTTTTTTTCTGTGCATTAAATTATGAGCTTCAAACCCATATAACGCCTTTCGAAAAATTCGATAAACGTTAGAACACTTTTAGCTCGCATTATAAGACCTTTTATGCCCATACAAAGTAGACTTTGCCGCATGTACAGCGTGAAGGAAAAAATATATTCAAAGGAAATTACTTTATTCCTTTGTAGAGCGCGCCGTCAGAAGCCCAAGCTGAACGGTGCTTAAAGAGCACCGAGAAGGCGCGGTTCGGAACGACTCCACTTTAAAGCCGCACAAAACTTTGTTAGGCGTAGAGGGTCTAATACAAAGAACAGGGTGAAAAGTTGGACTTCCGTCAAATTACATAACTAAACATGAGCAATGCGCAACACTTCGTGAACGCCACTTTAGGATCGTTAAGGGCATTTCCACGCACGCTCACCACCTTGGTCACATTATGAGAGCGTTCTTTGTAAAGGATGAAGCAGCGGCTGGCATAATAATGCACCATGGCTTCCCCACAATGCATGTCGCTGAAGCAGACCGACCACCGAATGTAAGTCGCATTAAGGGGAGTATGCGCAGATATTCTTCTGCACAAATCATGGTAAGTGCCGTAAAGTATTTTGTACAACACTGAAAACCGTTAGTGAAAAATTCCGAGCTCATTCTGTGATAGTTTTCATTTCATTTTTATGTTCCGCAGATGTCACAGTGGCAAGCATGCTTTGTCTACACTCGGCACGCAAGGAGAATGGAAGTAGCCTTGATAAGTGGCAATGCCATCGCAACTTTTCACTATATATATATATATATATATATATATATATATATATATATATATATATATATATATATATATATATATATATATATATATATATATAGTGTGTGTGTGTGTGTGCGTGTGCGTGTGCGTGTGCGTGTGTGTGTGTGTGTGTGTGTGTGTGTTTGGAGGCATGTTGCAGACTTGCATTTAGGCTCACGTTTAAGAAGCCCATGTCATCGAAGCTAGTCCGTATCCCCCATTAAAGTGTCTCTCGTAGCCCTCAGTGCAACCCTGAGACGGTAAACCCCGCATTTTATTCTGGTATTATAACCTGGCTGCTTAGGTTATAACCAGCGCTGGTCTTAGTAAGAATGGCAAAGCAATGATTCGGAATACGCGTGAGCTTTGGTTCCCGGTTTGTAGCTTATGGAGGTGGGGTCAGGCGTCGTTCAAAAGAGGCAGCTGACCCACGCCGTCGTCCGCCACTTTCACGCTGAGAATTTTCAAAGCGCTCTGTTGGGAAGCAAGAGCGACTCGCTTATTTTAATATATACAGGAGTTTAGGAGCATGCAAGGAAACCACTCGAAGACAGTCGAGATGCCTTATTTTTAAGGCCTCGCGGCAAATTAGAAAAGAAACCCTGCATGAGTCCGTAAGCCACGGAACTTGGTGACGTGTTACAAGGCCAGCCAGATGGTCCTAAGTCCTCGTAGGACACCACCTACTCCAGTTCACTCTCGCCGACCCAGCTTTTAAGAGAGAAGTGAGCCGGAGCGTAACAAGCGCGTCGTCCCTGCTTTCAGGGTTCAAAGAGGGGCAATCGGGAAGAAAGGCTCGTTGTCCAGCAGGCGTGGTGGGAAGGACAACACCGTAACAGGTTGGTTACAAATGGGGAGGGCTTCTCCAAGCAGCCTAGTAACTCCTGGCCCCGGTGAAAGGGATGTCAGGACGCAGGTCGCCCCTTCCTGAACAGTCGACTAGTCATGTCTCTTGCAGAAGTTGTGGTCGGCTCAAGTTCTTTGTAGATATCTCTAAGCACGTAGGAGTAAAATCTCCCTTTCAAAGCACTTCTTCGTGAATCTTCCAAGACACTGTTGTGGAGGCCATGAGATATTTGTTTGTCTCAGTGACCTCACGCTATGATTCCCCAACTAGTGTGCGCTTGGTGATAATTAAGCCTAGTTGCAGTTCTCCGAAGAGGGATCATACAGTGATGACGCTGACACAGGCCCTTGAGTGGAATTCTGTTCTTGATAGATCCCTGATACTGTACAGCCATCTTGACGTGCGACGAAAATTATTGTATGATGACGGAAACTACAAAAACAAAATGTAACCAGTCTGTCTCCATACTACCGATAAAACAGGTGAAAGTTACGTTATATTGGCATTGGGAACGTTCAGCCTAAGCTTAGACGAATCGCCGTTACCGAAATGCTGGTATATCTGAGACAGGCGGGATCACCTGCGCTGGAATACGTAGTGGCAAATTGTTACGCTATCTTCAAACTTCAGCCAAAGCCTAAAAAGTTCTCACTGCGGCGAAGTATTGTTTTTTTTTTTAATTAGCTGCTGATGTAATGCTGCCGCCAGCGAAATACTATTGTTGAATTTTTTTTTTTATGTTAAGACAGAGAGGGTAGTGCAATAGCAGATATTTTCTAAACTGTTGTGTTTGAACACGGCTTCTCGAAGTGTCGCCACGAGCGCTGCTGTTCCGCGGGACCTGATGTTGTTCAGACCGTGGGTGCCTTTTTCGACCATGTGAAGTTACGCCATATTGACAAATTCGTCAGGTTATCAGCTCTGATTGGGTCACAGGGTGGCTATAACACTCTCCCATTGGCTGAAAACGCCAACATGGCAGACTTTGGCAATGGGGTGAAATTTCGCAGTGTCCACAATATTAACACGAGCCCGTGTGAGCTTGGTTTGGTATCATTTCTGGCGACCAGGCTGGGGTCTCTCAACATAGTGAGTGTAATCCAGGTTAGCCCGTATTACTCTGACATTGGTGAGAGCCTATGATTAGCCCTAAGCTAGAAAAAAAATGTTTGCGAGTGAGCATCAGTGAGTTCAATTTTCTTGCTTTCCTTTTCTTCTTTTTTGACGATGTACGTTTACACCTTGTAGGGCCTGATAATTACGGCAATGTTGCGGTATATTTCAATAAAGCGATATTTCTCAGGTGCTATTATTGTATACGTAAAGAATTCTAAAAAGCAGTACATTATTATTTTTTCATCATATCATAATAATGTTTCTCTCTCTCTCTTTCTCTCTCTCATATAACCATACTCTGCAGTAATAAGCAAGTTTAAGTTCATACAAGCAGAGCTACATACAGAGAAAGAAATGAAAAGGAAAAGGCAGGGAGGTTAACCAGGCTGATCCCCGTTGGCTACGCTGCACAACGAAAGGGGAGAGACAGATGGGAAGGTGAAAAGAAAAGTTCACGTATACACTCACGCACACGCAATGACGCGTTCATCCTCCAGCTCGTCAAAAGGTTCAGGATGTTAAGAACGGAAACTGGGTAGAACAGCGCACTGGGGCAAAGTACGAAAACTCGCAATAAGACAGCGTAAGAGCTGCAGTGCCACTGAAGTATGTTTAAATTGCCATAGTTTGCGAACCCAGTGCACATGAATTGCAATATTTTCCAGCTCACGAGAAGAATATTTTGCAGCTCACGAAGCAGATGAACAGTAAGGAAGTTACAAATATAGATGGAAGCTACGAATGTAATGCTCAACCCGACGCTGAGCGCTAGCCGATAACTGGGCACGATATTCTGGCTTCTTTACGCTCCAAGCACAAAAATATATTTGTCATTACCATCAATCACGCCTCTTCTTTTCTTTCCACAACAAATAACATACCAAATTTTTTTTTAACTCTAAAAGTAAGAAAAGAAACAGGAAATAACGGAATGACGTGAAAGAAATGCGACGCGCGGCTTCTTTTTCATATTCAAAGCAGACAAACAAGGATAAGAAACGGCACGTGCCCTTCTTGACAGGCCGCAGGAGGAGCAAACGCGGAAAATGCTCGGCACTCGCGAACCTGTACAAACCTTGGAGCTCCCGTGTTGCGCGCAGTTTCTTTATGCGCAGCAGTGCCGAATGCGTCCTCCCTCGCTGTTTCTCGAGCGAGGGTGGAG